>NC_042998.1:95149230-95181730 GCF_006345805.1 Octopus sinensis
ACTTTCTCTGTCATGGTCAATGCGACGATCACACGCTACACACCTTCCTTCCAAACACTGTTGTAAACAGTAGAAGTGAGCTAGAACGTTAAAACTTAGTGCGCATGCACAGTAGAGTTCAAGGTCAATCTTTGCCCAGCAACTTCGCGCTACACGCTTTAGCTTCGTTACTATGGCAACCGCCCTGATACTTATTGATCAGACCTCGTATACTTATTTTATTATGAATGGAAACAACACCACTTACTCGCCTCCTGAGTTTCATTTTCCATACAGTATGTGCGATTCTTTGTTTACTCATCTACGGTACATTACGTATTTTCTTTTAATATATGTTAATTAATGTGGTATACAGTGCAGTACTGTACTGTGTTTTTATTTATTAATTCATTAAGTTTTGGCTTCAAAATGCTAATTTTACCTCAGAAATAATTAAAATTAAAAAAAATATGAACACCAGGAGTCGGCAGTATAAATTGACGTATATTAACCAGAAGGAGAAAATTATAAAGACAATGAGAGATGTTAAATTCAGATAGTAGGGTCTTGCATATGTAATGTAATACGACAGGTTGAAATAGATTTAGAGAAAAATATGTTTAAATACAAAAATAACCTATCGTATACATTGTTTTGTTAATTAGATAGGTGTACAGTTACCACTTACCATATCGCGGTTCACCTATCGCACCCTCAGTACATCGCGGATTTTTTGCCGTTTGGGAACAGGGGAAGTTACAAAATACTTTATGAACAAAAACTAGCGAGGAAGAAGTTTCTATGCACATAAAATGTTGCAGAAATGTCGAACGAAGAGATTATTTTGTGATTTATTTTCTAATTGATTTATTTCTGTAATTTATTGCTAAGTAAACAACTCATGTACTCGCAACTCATGCACTAATATCCGCTCCCATCAGTTTTACACAAGTGCGACGATTGGATTGTATGAATCAAGGATATATCGGTAACACATTGCACAACATAAAATGATGCAATAAAATATTTTCTCTGTTAGGTGCAAGTCTTTTTAATATGGCGTAATATTGTAGACATTATAACATATAGGCATTATATGTTATAGATGTATCTGTGAATGGTACAAACCAATCGCCGCATCTGTCATGAATATCTTATGAGTATGATTATTGTCGTTGTTTGTTCCTTCTCGAGCAATGCCTGGCTTATAAGGGCCGGTTTCCCGGTTTCATTAGCGTATAGGTTCCCCACCTGGACAGGACTCCGGTCCGTCGCAGGTGAGCTGCTAAATGCAGGAGGAAAGAGTGAAAGAAAGTTGTGACGAAAGAGTCAGCAGAAGCTCGCCATTACCTTCAGCTGGAACCGCGTGGAGCTTAGGTGTTTCGCTCATAGACATACACATCGCCCGGTCTGAGATTCGAACCCGCGATCTCTCGACCGCGAGTCCGCTGCTATAACCACTTGGCCATGCGCCTTCACAAGTGTAATTATTAGTTTACATGAATTATATGAGCAATACTTTAGATCTCGGAATATTACTAATAGTTTATCGATATCTTTTATATCTTGTTTCAGTTACTTAACAGCGACCAAGCTGGAGCACCACCTTGAAAAGTTTTACTCGAACAGATCGGCTCCAGCGCATATTTTTTTAATGTAAGTCTAGTACATAATCTATTGATCTCTCTTATCAGACCGCTAAGTTAGGGAAATGTAAAGAAGCCAACACCTTTCAGGCAGGAGAGGAGGAAAACACAGGCACTCGCACATCGAATTATATGTATGTCATTATTCAGTTTATTTCAAGATTTTATGCCAATAGAGAAAGAACCGGTTTTTAACCTAGAGCCAAGGCTCCTTCACTGGAATTTCAACATCAACAACAGGGTATTTTTGTTTGTTTGTTTGTATGTATGTATGTATGTATGTATGTATGTATGTATGTATGTATGTATGTATGTATGTATGTGTATGCATGCATGTATGCATATATATATATGTATGTGTGTTTATGTATGTATATATGTATGTATGTATGTATGTATGTATGTATGTATGTGCAGATCTGTATGTTTTATGTATGTATTCTCATGTATATATATCTAGACGTACTCATATGTATTTAAATGATAACTTCTGGAAAGTTTTACAGATTTTTACAGTTCCAGTATGTGTGTATGTATGTATGTATGTATGTATGTTTGTATGTATGTATGTATGTATGTATGTATTATCTAGGACTGCGGTCAACCTGGAGCACCACCTTGAGTTGGTCGAACTGATCGACCTCAGTACTTTGTTTTTTAATCTGGTACTAATTCTATCGAACTCTTTTTGCCGAAGCGCTTGGTAACGATGGTGTAAACATACAAACACCGATCATTAGACAGTGGAAAACGGAAGACATAAACACAATGACACGTGCAGGCATGCACACACACATACACACATATATATACATATATATACATATACACACACGCACACACGCCCGCACACACACACACGCACACACACCACACACACACACACACACACACGACAAACTTCTTTTAGTTTCCTTCAACTAAATCCACAGGCGAGGAGTGATCAGCTCGAGGCTATAGTGGAAGACACTTGCCTAAAGTGCCACGAAGTGGGACTGAACCCGTAACCATATGGTTGGGAAGCAAAATTCATACCTCACAGGAGATATAAGGAAGCTCAAGTCATATATATAAGGAAGTTCAAATTTGGTTGTTGTTGTTGTTTAATCCAGGTAAAGTTGGTCCAAGACAATAACCATTCCTTTCTATTTTCAAACAATATTTTCATCACTGTCTTATCTGATATGTTCTAACTAAAATTGTAAGGTGTAGTTTGATGAATTTGGATGCTATTTATATCTGACTGAATGGCGACTCGGAAGGTTAACTTTGTCGGGATTGTCTGTGAAAACATAGGCCCAGTGTTTTACAATTATTCTGTGTGTGTGTGTGTGTATGTGTGTTTGTGTGTGTTTGTGTGTGTGTGTGTGTGTGTGGTATCTACATGGGTGTGTAGGGAGAGACAGAATGAGAAAAAGAAAATTAGAAGGCCCATGTATCATGTCGGACATTCCCTGGTGTATTAGACACAAGGTGGTAGCTCATTATCCCTACAAATAGCTGCAGTTCTATTTTTACTGGTTAAACAAACAAAACATTTAAAACACATAAACTGAGTGACAGTGTGTAGATAAGTGCCCCTACCCCCCCCCCACATCCACTCGCATCAAAATAAAAAAGACGAAAAGTGTGTGTGGTTACGTGTGTCTGCGACATCCTTCAAAACATGTGTATTTGTACGTACATACCTGATATCCGTTGATGACAGCAATTTTATTAAGCGCGACAACAAATCCTCTGAACCTGGATGAGTTAAAATCTTTGTAGTCGTTAAGCTTCTGTCCTGGTGTAAATAATTCAAGAGTGATTCCGAAGACCTAGAAATTTCACAATCATTCCCTTTAGTTAAGATGGTGGTCAACACACTTTCAAACTCCATTGTGAAATTGCATGTAGGTTGGTAACTTGATAACATTTCCCAATTAAAAGCCAGACATGTGAGTAGATATTCACTTATGTAGTTGTATTACTAAACATTGCTCAATGATATGTGTATATATGATACATAAAGGTAGGGATAGTATCCATGTATGTCTGTTCTTCGTTGATTTCATTTTACAGTTCCAGATGAGTCAAAATGTATTATATGTACGAATGTGCATATATGAATCGAGGTGTATGAGTAAATGCTGTTGAATGTATTTTATATGTATATTTATATATGGAGATTGAAGGTAATTATGCATGTATGAATGTATGCTTGCAAGCATGTATGTACATGATATATTTATAAATATGACACTCACACACACATATATGTATGTATGTATGTATGTATGTATGTATGTATGTATGTATGTATGTATGTATGTATGTATGTATGTATGTATGTATGTATGTATGTATGTATGTGTGTGTGTGTGTGTGTATGTATGTATGTATGTGTGTGTGTATGTATATGTGTGTGTATAGAGATAGAGAGATAGTCAGACAGACAGACAGACAGACAGACAGACAGACAGACAGACAGACAGATAGATAGATAGATAGATAGATAGATAGATAGATAGATAGATAGATAGATAGATAGATAGATATAAATGTGCGTATGTAGTGTATGTATCTAGTGAATATTGATTTTAATTACGTGTCTGCGTATGTACGTATATCTATGTTTGGATATGTGCGCGTATCAATGTTTCAATCAATATATGTATGTGTATCTCTTACAGAGTGTTATGTCTATATATCTATATGTCTATATGTCTATATGTCTATATATATATTTCCGCGTAGTATAAACCTCAGTCAAGTTTCGAAGTTCATAATAAGCAATAAAATATCTATTCACAAACTATTTAATCAATTCTTTTACTTTTACTCCCAATCTCTCGTTCACTGTCTCTATCTGTCTTTCTCCGCACCCTCTCTCTTTGATACACTCACACACAAACACACACAGAACAACAACCACTCTCTCTTTCTCTCTCATTCTTTCTTTCTTTCCTTCTTCATTTCTCTAGTAAATGTTTTCTTATGAACTATGTTGCACTAAATCTCAGCTTGTTTTCATACTCTCATGTGACTGTCTTTCCTTCTGTTTCTAACCACTATAGATCCTTCTAATCTCCCACTTCCCTTATCCACTCTCTCACTCTCACTCCCCTCTCTCTCATTGCTAGTTGATAACATCGAAAGACTAAATATGTTTATGCAGTGACCATGCCAACGAGATTATGAACTGACAAGTGTGCTTATATTCCTCAAAGACAAGTTGGCTGATAGACTAAATCCTATTTCCGCGAAAGTTAGTATACAAAACACAGAAGTGCAAAAATCTGAAATTAAAATATAAAATGTGAACAACATATCGCTGAAGGACTTGGTCGGTAGAACAGATTTATTTAATAATAAGTTGCATTAAAAGGAGCATACATTGACACTGCGCGAATCTTTTGGTGCATCAAACAAACTGTTTAAGCCTAAAAAGTAGGATCTTATCCTATTTCAAGTTTTTGATAACGGGTAGAAATCATTGGAGAATTTCCCAGGCGTCCCTTCTGCATGAAAAATATACAGGATATTATAGTACAGTATAAACTATGTTATACTAGTGCGAGCTAACTATATACTTCACTAATAGGAATTGATGTACGGTTAATCTTAACGTAGATTTTCTGGGAGATTCAGCGTGACACAGACTGTGACAAGGCTGGCCTTTTGAATTACAGGTACAACTTATTTTTACCAGTTGAGTGGACTGGAGCAATGGGAAAATAAACTTGCTTGCTCAAGGATGCAACGTGCTGCCGGGACTCGAACTCACGGCCTTACGATCGTGGGCCGAATATCACAACCACTAAGCCACGTCCTTTCACGACAGAGGCACCTCACAGTGGTTATGACACAAAAAAAAACAAAAAAAAAAAACTGACGTTTGTTTGTCACCGATTCAGAAAATGATATTTTAATAAATTTGAAATTCAAAATGAATTCGAGAAAATAATTTTAAATAATTTCACATGAAAAAAATTCGTTGCTTAAGTTTCATCAAAACAAGGAGAATGGATTATGAATAAAAGGGAACAATTACTAAACCGTTTCATTTGGTTAATTACTAGAAGTTAAAAGCGCGTCTCTGCATCCATTATTTGTTGGTGATTCTCTACTTCTAGCGGATACACCTTTGCATCACTCAAGCAACAACCCATGGGTCTGCTAATGTGGTCGTTGCTGGTGAGGATTTTTAGGAGGTCGGAGCGCAAATCCTACCTTGGCCTATCTTAGTCTCATTCTTACGACACGCAGAAGAAATGTTAGGTTTATTCTTTGGTATGACGGGCCCTGCGCAGCACTAACATAACATGAAATGAAGTGCTTTGCTCAAGAACACAACATGCCGCCTGATTCTGGAATCGAACCTACAATCTGGCGATTGAAATTGCAGCACTCCTGACATCTAGACCATGCGCCTTGGCGTGAGATTTCTTTTAGATAAAGCAAAAGAACAATATTTCTTGCTTTGAGTATAATCGATTGAATCAATGTCACGATGGTACTGGTTTTTGCACTATCAGCCCTGGCTTGACATATAGTCAGAACGGTAAGACATCAATTTTTTTTAGATATCATAAAGAACCTAAAATAACTGTCTGCTCTGTCAACCACTTAAAAGATGGCAGCCAAATGATCCTCTACACTGTTAAATTTACTCAAACCATTTAACCGTCTAATCACGTAATCGACCAGACTATTGGATGTTGTTACACATCGCTAGTCACAATGCACTTTGCATTGTTTTTGTTTCTGAATGATGCCACTTCGTTGGCTAGACAAGCAGGTCAACATCCTCTTTCTAGTTCAGAAGGCTAGTCAACTAGAATAACGTGAAATGAAGTGTTTTGCTCAAGAACGCAACACGTCGCTCGGTCCAGGAATCGAACCACGCTAGATCGTGAGTGCTAGGCCACGCGCCTTCACACTAGGCTACGTACGTTCACACAACCGTCTAATAGAAATATAAATTAATTGCAAACTGACAACAAAGTGTGGTCCTAAGTACGAAAAACATAAGATGATCATGGTTGGAAGGTCTTTGGTTTTAGGTCTGCTCAGTCAGAACTAAGTTTCGACAAAACAACACCAACAACTTGAATGACAAAGGATTAAATCACTAAGATCACTCGACATAGCTTTGTTCTGTTATCAGCCGGTTTCTCAATTAATGGATTGTCGTTGATGTATCGTTTTATCCTCTCCGTGACAAATAGCCTAACTGCTTAAGTACATGGCTCAGTTCGTTTACCTTTCAGTCAGACAGAAGGTACAGTTTCCAGTTCCATGGAGTGAGATCTATTTAAAATGAACGGTTGTTTCCTTTGCTTGCACGTGCTTAGGCAGAAAGTTCCAGAGTGCCTAGAGAAATATACTGGAAGTGACATCACTGAATATTTATTGGAAATCACCACGGAGTGTCCCAACGACACTATGGGTCGCGGGAGATAGAATTGCTGACCTCATCTTCCTATTAGTAAGAATATAAGTTCTGTATTTGTTCACAACTTATCAGAAATTCTCATGATCGAAGGTAAACATTGCTGTTAAGTTACAAATAATCCAGGGATTAAAGACAGATTAAACTAACCCTTACAATTAAGTTCCCGAGTCCCCATTTCTTTTTAGCCAATAATGAAACTGTCTGAGTAAACTAACAGTTGAAGTGAATTCGTGGAATTGGGTAATATTTCAAAACTTAGCTCTTAGTTTCTGTATATATGAATGTATGGGTGTACATTTCTGTATGTATGTATGTATGTATGTATGTATGTATGTATGTATGTATGTATGTATGTATGTATGTATATATGTATGTATGTACTTACGTACATTATGCGTGTATGTATTTGTGTGTGCGTGTAAGTATTAAATATGTATATATGTAAGCATGGTCTTATAAATATTTATTTAGGTTTTTCGGTCGGTAACAAAATAGCAAGTCTATTTTAATGAAGTTTGGACAGTAGCAGTCATTCCAATACATGTGTGTGCATGTATAAGCTGTGTCTATAGTAGTTTGAAATATAGGATTTTGCTAGTATTTTACAATGTGTATACACATATACCGCACATGTATGTATATATGTATGCGTGTATAGAAGTATATATTTCCTTCTGGATTTGTTTACTGTCACTAGCATAGCTTTTTCACTGGAATTTAAGCACTTTGTGTACATGTGTCTCCTCCTACAACAGCCCCGGGCCGGCGGCCATTACATTGTGACTGAATTTGGTAGACAGAAACTATGTTTAAGCCCAACCCGTCGTGTATATGTGTATATATATATATATATATATATGTGTGTGTGTGTGTTATATTATATTGTATATAGAGACATGACAGAAGTAAATAGAGACCCCATAAAATATCGTTTTATGTTTATTCTAACTTGTAAAGGTTTATGTTTTTTATTAATTGACATTTTTATGTTTCATGTTCCATATGTGACTATTTAACCATGCTATGTATAAAAGAAGCCCTGGAACTATCTGGATTTCAAAAAGACCGTATTGTGGATTATTCTGGGGGTGGACATAGGGTAAATTCGCAGAAAACCTTGGGATCCCGTTTTCAACAGTTAATAGAGTGATTGTGCAACTGATCAGAGAGGGGAAGAAGTCCACATCACTCGCCCAGATCAACCAGGGCCCTCTGACAGAACCCTTCTCTTTGTTAAGAGAGGTGTGGAGGATAATCCTCGTTGCAAGACCTCTGACATATCAGAACAAGTTGATGTCAGTCCCAGAACAGCTGTCATAGTAACCAACAAACTTGGTTACTATGACAGAGCAGCTAGAAGGAAACCACTTCTTCGACCAGCCAACATCAAACGGAGAAAAGATTGGGCCAGTGAGATGGTGGAGAGGCAACTAGCATTTTGGGACACTGTCATATTGTCTAATGAGTCCAGATTTGCTGTATTTCCTGATAGTCGACGAATGTGGGTCCGGAGACTCTGTGATCAAAAATTTGATGTGAGGAGGTTGCAGCCAACAATGAAACACGGCAGCTATTCTGTGATGGTCTGGGGAACAATCTGGAGCAATGGTTGATCAGAGCTGGTGGAGTGTGAGGGAAATATAAACTCAGATAAATATGTGTCCATATTGCAAAAAGGACTCTTTCCAATCTTCTCCGGTGGTGAAATGATTAAAGAAGACTCTTTATTTATGGAAGAAGGGACTACTGCTAAAATGACCCAAGATTTGTTGGATGAGAATGGCATTAAGAAATATTATTTGTAACTGAGTCTTGTGAAATTCTAATGATTTGGATGATACAATAACAAAAATCTCTTCTTTTCCTTTCAGTAAGGAACACACATAAAACAAACTACTTACTGTAAGTCTGGCACTAATTTTATCGACTCTTTGGTCGAACTGCTAAGTTAAGGGGACTCAAACTTATAAACACAGGCTGCCAAACCGTGAGAGACAAAAATGCAAAGATGCACGCACACACATAAACAAACACGCGCGCGCGCGCAAATACGCATATATAAACATATATATATATATATACAGGCATGTATGCACGCACGTACACACATAGACATACATATGCGTATACATATGTATATGTATGTCTATATGTCTGTGTATATGCATATATACGACTGGCTTCTTTTAGTTTCCGTCTACCAAATCCACTCACAAGGCTTTGGTCGTCCCGCGGCTATAGTAGAAGACACTTGCCCAAGGTGACATGCAGTGGGACTGAACCCCGAACCATGTGGTTGGGAAGCAAGCTTCTTACCACACAGCCACATATGTATATGTCTGTGTGTATATACATAAATATTATGCATATGTATGTATATTCCTACACATACATACACGCCTATATGCACACACAAACACGTGTATGTATGTATGTATATATATATAATATATATATATATATATATATATATATATATATATATATATATATATATATAGAGAGAGAGAGGAGAGAGAGAGAGAGAGAGAGAGAGTGAAATAAAGAGACAAAGAGAAGAGTGAGAGAGTGTGTGAGAGAATGATTAAAAAGGAAAGGAAGGAAGAAGAAAGAAAGAAAGAAAGAAGGAAAGAGATGTGGGTGCTCACGCGTGTTTACCCAAATGCTGTTACATTTGAACATGTTAGAGGTTGTGTATGTATGTATATGTGTCTGCGTGCGCGCGTGTGTATATATATATAAATATATATATGTGTGTGTGTATATATATATATATATATATATGTGTGTGTGTGTGTGTGTGTGTTTCTGTCTTAATTTTCTCTCGCTCTCCCCTTCCCTCTCTCTCACTCTCTTCTTCTTTCTACTTCTTCCTTTTCTTCTTCCACTACTCTCTCTCTCTCTCTCTCCCTTTCTCTCCATAGCAACATATAAGTGATCTCAGACGAAAACCTTTTAAGATAACCATGTCCTTGGAGATGGTTTGTGACGACTCCCCCCCCATTAACCCGATCCTCAATAAGTGCAGGCTGAAAGCTGTTTTCAAATATCCGCTATTAACAGAAACTCATTTGTTTCATTTTCTTACCTTGTCTATGGATTTGGAGAAAAGAAAGCGGTTTAAATATGTTTACACATGTAAATGTGTGTGTGTAATATCTATGTATGCATGTGTGTATATGTGTATGCATGTGCGTATGTGTTTATGTGTGTGTGTGTGTACTTGTGTGTTGTACGGTGGACGCAGTGTAGACAAATGGCTAAGATCGCTTCGCTAACGTCTTGTTTATGCTTTAACTGGTAATAAAAGAGAGAAAAAAAAAAGACACTGTATATCCTGAGGTATATTCTGAGATGGCAGGAACGTAAGCACGTTGGACAAAATGCTTGGCATCATTTCGTCCGTCTTTAACGTTCTGGGTTCATATTCCGCCGAGGTCGACTTTGCCTGTCATCCCTTTCAGGGTCGATAGAATACCAGATGAAGACTGGGATCGATGTGGCCGACTTTACTCCTGCCCGAAATTGTTAGCCTTTAGTCAACATTTGAAATCGCTATTATCTTTTCTACAAAGGCGGCGAGCTGGCAGAAACGTTAGCACGCCGGGCGAAATGCGTAGCCGTATTTCGTTTCCGTTACGTTCTGAGTTCAAATTCCGCAGAGGTCGACTTTGCCTTTCATCCTTTCGGGGTCGATAAATTAAGTACCAGTTACGCACTGGGATCGATATAATCGACTTAATCCGTCTGTCTGTCCTTGTTTTGTCTCCTCTGTGTTTGGCCCCTTGTGGGTAGTAAAGAAATAGGTATTTCGTCAGCCGCTAAGTTCTGAGTTCAAATTCCGCAGAGGTCGACTTTGCCTTTCATCCTTTCGGGGTCGATAAATTAAGTACCAGTTACGCACTGGGGTCGATATAATCGACTTAATCCGTTTGTCTGTCCTTGTTTGTCCCCTCTGTGTGTAGCCCCTTGTGGGCAGTAAAGAATTAAGAAACGTTAGCATGTATTTCGTCTGCTGCTACGTTCTGAGTTCAAATTCCGCTGAGGTCGACTCTGCCTTTCATCCTTTCAGGACTGATAAATTAAGTACCAGTTGTGTACTGGGGTCGATCTAATTGACTGGCCCCCTACTCCCAAATTTCAGGCCTTGTGCCTATTGCAGAAAGGATTATTATCTTTTCTACAATAGACACAAGGCCTGAAATAGTCGATTTCATCAACTCCAGTACTCAGCTGGTATTTATTTTTATCGACCCCGAAAGGATGAAAGGCAAAGTCGACCTCGGCAGAATTTGAACCCAGAACGTAAAGATGGCCAAAATGCCGCTAAGCATTTCTTCTTTTATTCTTTTGCTTGTTTCAGTCATTTGACTGCGGCCATGCTGGAGCACCGCCTTTAATCGACCCCGGGACTTATTCTTTTGTAAGCCCAGTACTTATTCTATCGGTTTCTTTTGCCGAACCGCTAAGTGACGGGGACATAAACACACCAGCATCGGTTGTCAAGCAATGCTAGAGGACAAACACAGACACACAAACACACACACGCATATATATATATATATTATATATATATATATATATATATATATATATATATATATAATATATATATATATATATACATATATACGACGGGCTTCTTTCGGTTTCCGTCTACCAAATCCACTCACAAGGCTTTGGTCGGCCCGAGGCTATAGTAGAAGACACTTGCCCAAGGTACCACGCAGTGGGACTGAACCCGAAACCATGTGGTTCGTAGACAAGCTACTTACCACACAGCTACTCCGGGCTTCTTTCAGTTTCCGTCTACCAAATCCACTCACAAGGCTTTGGTCGGCCCGATGCTACAGTAGACGACATTTCAGTGGGACTGAACCCGGAACCATGTGGTCGGGAAGCAAACTTCTTACCACACAGCCACGTCTGTGTCTTGTTAATTATTTATTTGTTTATTTATTTATTCATTTGATTATTTATTTATTTTTGCACACTTCAGTGAACAAGTGTCTCCCGCCATTGCTTGCCGTGTGACTCGGCACTTTGAAAAGTTATTCAGCAGATCCTCCTCTTAATCTGTTCCGTGTTAGATTCTTATCTGGAACGCGCGGTTGGCCATTTGGGGTTAGCGTCGCACCTTCAACGGACTCATATCAGGCACACTTCAAGTCAACATGGTAACCTGAGAATTCTCCCACTTTGTGGGATGTGGCTTATAATCACTAGTTTAGCAAGCTATTAGTTGCAGTTAATTAGTACTTAGTTAACTATTTAGACTACTTACGGGGTTTTAAGCGAAACTGGTGATTAAGCTACGCTTGACTAATCATAATATTCAGGAACGTTGTGATATACTTTTAGTATAGAAATGGATACTCGCTTTCATTGTGATCTCCACTACTACTGCTGCTGCTGCTACCGCTGCTCTACATTCACACGCAGGCACATAGTCATAAATACGCATGTACACGCGCGTGCGCACACACACGATCATACGCAAACACATTCCTATCCAATACACACATAAGCAACAACAAATGTACACGCACATATACATAATGATAGGTGTACTGACACGCATTTGTTTTGTGCTTACGCAAACAATTATAAACACACACACACACACACACACACACACACACACACACACACACACACACACACAAGCACACGCATACTCATAAAATATACACCTGTATAGATTAATACGAATAGCTTAACATTCATAGTGTGGTAACACCTCAACTCGAGTTCAAGCTTACCAGTGATTTTACTTAACCTGCGGTGGCTGATATATATATATATATATAATGTATATCAGCCACACAGCTTCGCCTATATAATATATATATAATATATTATATATATATATATAATATATATATATATATATATATAGGCGAAGCTGTGTGGCGAGAAGGTTGTTTCCCAACCACATGATTCCGGATTCAGTCCCACTGCGCGGTACCTTGGGCTAGTATCTTCTACTATAGCCGCGGGCCGACCAAATAGGTGTGAAAATTGCGGTATAATTTTCACTGGATCTACGTCAGGAATTCCGCAGTGTTCGTTTGGTTTATAATTGATGAGGGAAACAGAAAATAGATTTGCTACGAATCTTTATTCAACGCAACGATCGTTTTCGACCCATCCTGCAGCTGTCCCTTATGGGTAGCATATTGTGCATCTAGTTGTGTTGCATCAATTGGTGCAGTCTGTGTCATCTCAGGTGTTTGGTATAAAAGATAGCCTACTACATGTGTTGAGTTTCACTAGGCATGTTGTACTGCCTCGTACTATCTAATAGGTTATCTTTTATACCAAACACTCAGGGAGACACAGACTGCACTGATTGATACAACACAAGTAGATGTACAATATCCAACCCGTAAGCATCAGTTGCAGGATGGGTCGAAACGATCGTCACGCTAAATAAAGATTCGTAGCAAATCCATTTTCCGTTTCCCCATCAATTATATATATATGGCAAATGAAAGACAGAAGAAGGAATATACGAGAATTTATTATTCATCACGACAATCTCGTATAGTCCATCTTCTGTCTTTCATTTGCTATATACCTAACGATCACTCTGAAGTGACCGTGCTTTACCAGGTGTAAACCATTCGTTTTATTATATATATATATATATATATATATATATATATATATATCTATATATAGTTATATATAGTTATATATTATATATATATATAATATTATATATATATATATATATATATTATTTTATAGTTATATATTATATATATATATAGTTATATAGTTATATATATATACATTATATAAAAGGGCTTAGTAAAATAAATTACTTTGCCGCATACTGAACTCATTAGAAATAGCAGCTAAAAACTTTTTCAAGGCTATTTCTAATACTTAAGAAAATCTCTCTCATATATAGTGTTTGCATAATTTAACTCACAAAAGTTTGGGGGTAATGACATCGAAAAATCAAATGCTAAGGTTATTCGAGAACGTACGTTTCAAGATTAGTCAAAACAACATTTCTATCATCGGCTCGGAAATTCCTTGGTTTGGATTTGGAAACACTGAAATAAGAACATACCCTCTCGAAGATCTGCTCCCAACTAACAGTGCCAACAAATTCAAAATAAGCAAGCGAAGAATCTCTGTTCTCCCCTTTCCACCAGCGTGGGTTAAATCATCAGTTTGATGATTTTAACCCACGCTGGTGGAAAGGAGAGAACAGAGATTCTTCGCTTGCTTATTTTGAATTTGTTGCACTGTTAGTTGGAGCAGATCTTCGAGAGGGTATGTTCTTATTTTCAGTGTTTCCAAATCCAAACCAAGGAATTCCGAGCCGATGATAGAAATGTTGTTTTGACTAATCTTGAAACGTACGTTCTCGAATAACCTTAGCATTTGATTTTTCGATGTCATTACCCCCAAACTTTTGTGAGTTAAATTATGCAACACTATATATGGAGAGATTTTCTTTAAGTATTAGAAATAGCCTTGAAATTTTTTAGCTGCTATTCTAATGAGTTCAGTATGCGGCAAAGTAATTTATTTTACTAAGCCCTTTTATATAATGTAATAATTTGAATTCGCCTTGAATGGTCCCTTTGCATACTGAACACTTGGTGAAATTGATTAATAATTAATTAATTTTGCCCTCAATTGTTGAAGTTATATATATATATATATATACATACATACATACACATATATATATACATATATATGTATGTATGTATGTATGTATGTATGTATGTATGTATGTATGTATGTATGTATGTATGTATGTATGTATGTATGTATGTGCGTGTGTGATGTGTGTGTGTATGTGTCTTTGTGTTTGAGTTTGTCCCTTTTCGGTAGACAACCAGCCCCGGTTTTTCTTACATTCTCGGAGATTAGCGGTTCGGCAAAAAGATACCAATAGAATAAATTCCAGACTTTATGAAAAATGTACTGGGGTCGATTTCTTTGACTAAACTCTTCAACGTGGTGCATCACTATGGCAGAACCAAAAAAGGTATGGAAATTTTTCTACCCTACCGCTACCCTTTTTCAATTTTCACAGCCGCTCTCGCCGCCGCCATGAGAAACACACAAGCATAAACGCACAGGCACGCACACACACACATACACACACACACATACACACACACACACATACACATACACACACGCACACATTCACACATACACACACTGTCCTGGCGTCTTATGAAAGGTAGGAATATTGGATAATGTATTCCAGGTTACACTATGTCTGGACAGGAAAAAAGAAAAGAAAAAGGTAAAAAAGAAAGGTCATGATGTTCACGGCAGGAATGCCTTTGATCATAGATCCACTCAAGTAGGGCCGAATTGGGTTTAAACAACACCACTAACAACAACACGAACAACACTAGCAACGTTATAAATAAGCAGACTTATCATGTGTCCCTTTCAGAGACTAATTTGTAGAATGCAATTTTCTCGAAAGTAAAACAGAGCGGGAGAAGAGGCGGGTGTATTCGATGAGTCTTTAGAAGTTTATAATAGTTCCTTTTTTTTTTTTTTTTTTTTTTTTTTTTACCTTTCCATATATCCAGACGTACGTTCAACAATTTTCCAGCGTGTCGCTAGAGTAAACATTATTTGGCAAGGCGAAACTGATTTGAATGAAAAGAAAACTGTGGTCCTATTTCTGAAGTTATTCGGCCTTAACACGGAGCTGCCTTTCAATGAGCTGACACTTGTAAGACAGCTCAAAAGATACGACACCAGGCGTTTTCACGTTCCTACCTAATTGCCTACCTGTCCTACCTGTCTGTTTGTCTGTCTGTCAGCCTGTCTCTTGTCTCTCTGTCTGTCCGTTTCGTGCCAATTCAGCTTTTGGTATTCAGCGGCACCATCACCGATATCTCTCGTAATTGGGTAGAAACTGTGGTGATGATGATGGTGATGACGACGACGACGACGACGATGATGATGATGATGATGATGACGACGACGTCGGCGATGATTTGGATGATAATGATAATAAGGAGGAGTGGGTGACTACGACGATGGTGTCGACAACGATGACGGCGATGACGACGATGAGGAGGAAAAGGGAAAGAGGGGAGGATGATGCTGAGGAGAAGGAGTAAGGGAGAGAAGAAGGAGGAGGGGAGAAGGATAAGGACAACGATAACTGCAATGACTACAACGACAACGACGACGGTGATGATGAAGATGATGATATCGATGCTCTTGTTGCTGTTGATGATGATGTGTGTAACGACGATGATAACGAAGGTTGTGGTAGTGGTCGCCACGATGGTAATGGCAAAGGCGACGGCGACTATGGTGATGACCTTAAACTGTAAAAACTTCATTAAAACAAAATGGGCAGAAAAAAGCAAATTTATTCAGATTAATAACAAAGCAACACAAAACAATATCTGATAATTCTGCAGGAAGGAAGAAAAAAAATTAAAATTGAAAACAGAGAAAATGGAAGAGATAAGATAATAGAGCTGGAACTGCTTCGAAAAAAATGTGAAGAAAATTGTTACCTCAGTTATCCAATCAGTGTATGGTTAAATAAAATGAAATAGAATAAGATAAAATAGAATAATAAATAAATAAATGAGTATGATTGTGTAGATAAGAAGATCGCTTCGCAACTACATGAATTTGAGTTCAAGTCCACTGTGCCGCCTTGAGCAAGTGTCTTGTATGATAGCCAATGCTTTGTGAGTGGATTTGGTAGACGGAAACTGTGTGGAAGCCCATCGTGGTGATGTTAACACGAATAAAGGAACAAGCCGTGAACACACAACACCAGGCGCCGAAACAAATATTGTGAAGCATTTTCTCCAACGCCTTAACAATTTCGAAAATCCACTGTCCTCGAAAATCATGAAAAAGTGGTATACTTCGATTCCTTTAACAGATATAGACGTTAAAAAAATTATGAGATATCAAATTTTGTCAAATCATAAGCGGAAGAAAGTCTTAATGAAGAATTTTTAAGGTTTACTAAACTTCTTAAAACTTCTTATATTATTTCTGATATTCTTTTTGCTCTAGGCACAAGACCCGAAATTTGGGGGGAGGGGGCCAGTCGATTAGATCGACCCCAGTATTTTTTATATGGTATACAACCCCACCAAGCAAAAAATTTAATTAAGGAGAGTACCCCCCTCTCCGGATAATAGCACTGTATCCTCCCCTAAGCCTCAACCTTACCATAAAGGTATCAATTGAACTTACCTTATTTGAAATTTCCAGAAGACCTTATAGTGTCTTTATCAATGAATTATAGTGTGCCAATTTTTATCAAAAAGACGAGCAAAAGAGGAATTTCAATTGAATACTTCTTAAGAACTTTTAGTAGTTCTTAAAAATTTGTAACTGAAAAAACATTTTTAATGGAGCTATTGAAATTTTTTAATTTTTTGCTAACAGGTAACCTTAAATTTATTATTTCAATTAATTTTTAAATTATAGAGTAGCTAATAAAAGCTATTATTTTTAGTTTAAAAATCTAAATATGTTTTAATATCTTAACTATAGCTGCAATATATCAAGTATAAATATGCTTGTCCTATATTTTCTCAGGTGTAACAACTTGTCCTGTACATTTCCAAGTTTAATAACTTAAGAATATTAACTTTCTTGTGTCCGCATTTTTCGTTGTAATATATATACTGCCGGCTTCTTTCAGTTTCCGTCTACCAAATCTACCTACAAGCGTTTGGTCTGGGAGAGGCTATATAAGAAGACATTGTCCAAGGTGCTACGCAGTGGGGCTGAACCCAGAACCATGTGGTGGGAAAGCCAGCTTCTTGCCACGCCTGCGCCTACACACACACACACACACACACACACACACACACACACATACACACATATATATGGTAGTCCAACCCTATTTCCATGCTCAATATTTCCTGTGAACTGGCTGTTCCATAATAATGATGATGATTATGATGATGATGATAATGATGATGGTGCTGGTACTGGTGCTGGTGGTGATAAAGCGGAGGAAGATAAAGCTATTCCTGGTCTGAATGAACAAATTCCGGGCTAAATAGGCAGTGACATTTCGGGCAGTAACATTCATGATACTTATTTTATCGAACCCCACTGGAAAGATAAAAAGCAAAGTCGATTCGACAGGATTTGAACTGAATACGTAAAGGGATATGTAGTCTTCGAACCTGAAGAAGAAGAAGAAGAAGAAGAAGAAGAAGAAGAAGAAGAAGAAGAAGAAGAAGAAGAAGAAGAGAAGAAGAAGAGAAGAAGAAGAAGAAGAAGAAGAAGAAGAAGAAAAGAAGAAGAAGAAGAATAAGAAGAAGAAGAAGAAGTACTTATAGCATAATTGGAAATATGAATGAAAGCGTACGAATGAAATGTATGTGGAAGAATGTGAGAGAGGGGCAGAGGGTTTTAAGTGTGAGAAGAGAGAAAGAAGGGGTGGCAGTAATAGGCACGACAAAGATGAAAAGATTAGAGATGTAATGAAAAGTGAAAATAATAAATGTATGGAAGAGAGAGAAGAGAGGGAATGAAAGAGATAGGGTATAGAGTGAAAAAGCGAGAGATGAAGGGTAAGAAAGATTCGCGTAAAAGTTAAGTTGTTTACACTGAATGAACGACCTAATTGTAAGCAAAGCTCGTTTTGGTCTTCGGTTTATATAGATTACTTGTTTGTTATGGATTCAACACCATTTAAACATTTAATCATTTCAAGGGAACGAACATGTCTTTCAAAGACTGTTAAAAAAATTACCTTACATCCATCGTTGTAAAACCCCTTTCATTTGGTTTGTTTGCTCCGAGTAAACGAGACTAAACGATCGAGAATAAAAGAATTTCTTTTCCATTAACCTGTTAACCGTCTTTCTTTCTTTCCCCATGTCTATTAATTCATTTCTTATTTACATCGTGAAAGCGACAGTTTTGCTTTTAAAAGCAAGTGTAGAATTCACTTTCCATTTCGTTCACGAAATGTCAAAATTTTCATCGCTCGTCTACGACCTAGTCACTAATAAAGTTATATTACATATCACTTGCTTGATAAATGCAGCTCCAACATTTTTCACTTGCTAATTCATTAAATCATTTATCTTATTAATTAATTAATTAATTAATTAATTTATTAATTTCAACTGTGTTGTATTTTTAATTCGAGAGTTGCAAGCAGTCCAGTTTATGGAACGTTGGATTATCAACCAATAGTATTAATCTATTTTTCCGCTTTCCTTCTTGACTATTCGTGGATTAAAGGGGCGTACAACATCAACAATATAGCACATGTGGTGCATCATGTCGACCACCACGAGGTCCGGTCTCTTATTCTCTAGCACCTGATCTGTTTGGATTGGGAAATCCCAGAGGATTTTACAAGTCTCCGACTCTGCCACTCAGCAGCTTGTGCTCATACCACGTCTTGCCTCTCTCTAGCCTCCACTTTTCGCAGTTTCCAACGAAGCACTTTCACTTTATCGTGTCGCCACAAATTGTAGTGGTTTTAGGTAAGTCTAGAGCATTTGTTCTTGATATGGGCACTGGTTTCGGCCACTCTATTACAGGTGCGGCCCAGCGGAGACACTTGCTCATTCCTAAGTCGGACCCTCCAATTCGTAGGCAAAGCTTGGTCTTGAGCTGCTAGTATAGTGCTCTCGGTCTCTTTTTTTTTAAGGTTCCTTTCATCAACCAATCCCACCTATGTTTTGCAGCAACTCCATTTGTGGCTACATGGAATTCATTGCATAGTCTTTATTGCGTAATGCTTCTTCATGTCTTGTTTGTACTTCTTTTGTTTTTCCTTTTTCTTTTGCTTCTTCCTTTGTTTTTCCTTTTTCTTCTGCTTTTAATACTCCTTCGTTCCTAACTGACACTAGCAAAATTTCCTTACTTTGAGCTAGTATCTCATTAAGCTCTCGAGTTCGATACGCACGCAGTCTTCCACGTTTATCAGTCCCCCTTCATCCATTTGCTCTCTTCATATACAGGTGATTAGTGTCTGCACGTGGATGATGGGCTCAATGCATCGCAAGGAACTTTTTTTGTCTATCTACTTCAGGATTCCAGTGCCATGACGAACTACTGCGACTGCGCACGAGTTTATTATTATTATTATAATTATTATTATTATTATTATTATTATTATTATTATTATTATATTATTATTATTATTATTATTATTTTATGACTGACTTTTGCTTTACATTTGTACAAGTTGGTTCCAAGTCTCGCCCGGAGACCTCAAGAGACAACAAGTTAGAAGTTCGTGTTGGTGTTAAGCCTAGGGTGCCATATATTTAGTTTTATACTTAGTGTTGTACTAGTGAATGTCTTAAAAACCATAAGAAAATTATGTGTTTGTTTTAAAACTTGAGATTACATAGAAAGTATTTTGCGTAGGATATGGGCAGTTTCCATTATCTCTTGAATTTCTGCCATTTAGGGGGTTTCCTGGTATCTGAGCTAGGTAACAATCAGCCCCTTTTGCTATTATTCCCAGGACACCTATGACAACAGGTATTGTTTTAGTCTTCAGGTTCCACATTTTGCTAACTTCTATTTCAAGATCTTTATATTGGCTCAGTTTTTGGTAGGTCTTGACAAATACGTTTATATCGATTGGGACAGTCATATCAATGAGGAGGCATGATTTTAGTCTGAAGTCTTTCAATATGATGCCTGGCCTATTTGCATCTATCTGTCAGTTTGAATGGTGAAGTTCCAGAGGAGTGAGATGTGATCATTTTCAAGTACTGGAGGTGGTTTGTGTTCCCAGCAGTTTTATCATGGAGCAAGTCCAAGTTTTTGCAAATTACCCAGTGAATATATTGTGCAGCTGTATCATGCCTGTTGAGATACTCTGTAGGCGTAAGAAGACTGCACTTGGAGACAACATGATCATTGGTTTCATTTTGTTGTTGACATACACGACATGTTGGGCTACTGCCGTTCTTTAATGTGTTGGCCTGGTAGTTCCTTGTAGATAGGCATTAATCTTGGGCTGCTATGATAAACCCTTCTGTTTCAGATTTTAAGCCAGAAGTCATTAGCCATTGATGAGTAAGGGCTTTGTCAACATCGGCATTATTCGCTCTCTTTGGGTATTTGCCATTGAGAGGTTTTTCTTACCATTTATCATTCAGAATATCTACGGCAGCAGTTTTAACACGGGTTTTCATGCGCTTAGCTTTTTCTGCGCTTGTTTCTCGTATGTCTAATTCCGGAATTTGTTATATTTGGAATTCACTTAGATATTCCTTTGCCTGTTTTGTTACTGAGCATGTTGCTTTCTTGTTTTCGTGTTTTGAGACAAGTTTTAACATCCAGTCCTCAGAGTTTTTCAGGTAGGTGTGTAGGCTTATTGTAGCAATCTTCGTTGTTAATGCCAGTTGTAAAAGTCCACGACCTCCCTCTTTTCTTGGGAGATAAAGTCGTTCTATATCTGCCTTAAGGTGGTGCATTCTAAGCATTGTCAACAGTTTTCGTATTTTTCTGTCAAGATTACATATTTCAGTAATTGATTAGCTAATGATATATTGATATATTTTATTAATATTATTATTAATGATATATTTACTATTATTATTATTATATTATTATTATTATTATTATATTATTATTATTATTATATTATTATTATTATTATTATATTATTATTATTATTAAGGCAGCGAGCCAGCAGTATCGTTAGCGCGTAGGACAAAATGTTTAGCGGCATTTCATCTGTGTTTTCTTTCTAAGCTCAAATTCTACAGAGGTAGACTTTGCCTTTCGTCTGCTGGCGCCTAAGCCAAAATTTTAAACCATTATCATCATCATCATTATTATTATTATTATTATTATTATTATTATTATTATTATTATTATTATTATAACGGCGAGCTGGTAGAATCGTTAGCACGCCGGGGGAAATGCTTAGCGGGGTATTTCGTCTGCCGCTACGTTCTGAGTTCAAATTCCGCCGAGGTCGACTTTGCCTTTCATCCTTTTGAGGTCTATTAAATAAGTACTAGTTACGTACTGGGGTCGATGTAATCGACTTAATCCGTGTGTCTGTCCTTGTTTGTCCCCTCTATGTTTAGCTCCTGTGGACAATAAAGAAATAATAACTACTACTACTACTACCACTACTACTACTACTACTACTACTACTACTACTACTATTACTACCACCACCACCAGTAGTAGTAGTAGTTGTTGTTGTTGTTGCGGCTAGTTATTTACTTTGTGTAGGAAAGTTTACCCTTTCCCCTTGTCTCTTGAAGGCATGGAAAAAACTGTTTCAAGTTAAAATGGAAGTTTACGTATTTTTCAATTACCGCGATATGGACAACGGCAGGTACTTTGCAAGGCTTTTGTTGGTGTTTGTTATTGTTGTTACTGCTGCTGTTGCTGCAGGTGCCGTTGTCGGACGAGTCGGACTACTCCTACTACTCCCTTTTTTCTCTTTTAGTAGTAGTAGTAGCAGCAGCAATAGCAGGCGTAGCAGCAGCAGCAGCAGCAGCAGCAAGCAGTAGTAGTAGTAGTAGTAGTAGTAGTAGTAGCAGCAGCAGCAGCAGCAGCACCCAATGGCAGTGTGATTAAGGCTGTCAATGATACTGTTGCTATGTTGCTGCAGCTGTTCGCGCTTAAGAAGATCGTGATGATGATGATGTGGAGGAGGAGGTGGAGGAGTAAAATCGTGGTGTTGATGACAATGATGACACTCATGATGATATCTTTGGTGTGGTGGTTTTAGCAGTGATATCATCATCATCATCAGTTGTAGTAGTAGTCGTAGGAGGAGGAAGGGGAGGAAGAGGAAAAGTAAAAATGATAAAATTGGTGAGAATGGGTGGTGGGGAGTGATATTTAAACGAAATTCTTAATAATGTATCAATTTCCTAACACAACACCGAAAATATTTCCTCAGTGTTAAAGTTGCATACACACATGTACACACACATTATCATCTCATATATACGCACTCGCACATGCACACACACACATACACACACAAACTGTTATACATATAAAGCCTATTCATAGATTTACATATATAAATATATATATATATATATATATATATATATACACGTATATACATATACATACATATACATACATACATACATACATACACGCATGCATGCATACATACATACATACATACATACATACATACATACACACATACATACATACATACATACATACATACATACATATATGCACGAGATGGAAAAGAGCCCAGACCTAGTAACAACATTCTCAAAGGATGTAGGGTTAGAGTTTGTTAGGATAAATGTCGTTATATGGTTGCGAAAAGGAGAAAAACTGTAAACCAGACTAGCAACATCTCCATCAATGACTTGGCTGTTTCCCCTATATCCGACGAGGAATGTTACAGGTATCTAGAGGTGGATGAAAATATGTCTTACAATGGTTCCTGTAACAAAACACGTGTCACTAAAGAATATTACAGCCGAATAAAGAAAATTTGAACCTCAGAATTCTCTGCATTCAATAAAACAGTGGCCCACAATGTGTTTGCAGTGCCAGTACTCATATCAACATTTGGGCTCCTTGATTGGACGATTGATGAGATCCAAGCCATTGATGGGAAAACCCGAAAAATACTAACAAACACACATAATCTCCACATAAACAGTGATGTAGACCACCTCTACCTAAAACGAAAACAAGGCAGCAGAGGCTTAACATCGATTCAAAATGCTTTTGAATGTCGTATCATATCCCTTTGGCAACATCTCTTAACCACCAAGTGTCGAAGTGCATCCCTGGACCAAGTTGGCATACATGAGGCTGAGAGCATCGTAAGATTTGAGCAACATTCCTTATCTGATAACCTAAAATACATACCCAAAGAAGTCGCACGACTCTACCGCAATGTATCATCAAGATAAAAGGATGACCTTATATGAGCAGAAGACTATGAATGATATGTTAGTAGAAAGCTCCGAGATGATAGAAACAATGATCATCTAAACAGTCTAACATGGACCAATAGCCGGATTACTACCTCCCACTTTGAAGGCTATGCGTTTGCAATCCAGGAACAGGAAACATCAACCAAATACCTGATGCACAAAAGGGATAGAGATGCAGGAAAAGCAGTAAAATGTGACAATCGATACAAACTTTGTGTAGTCAACACCGAAGATATCTCCCACATCATAAGCAGTTGTCCGAAAATGTCATCACGGTATCATCTACTGATGAGACATGATGTAGCTAGGACACTCTATAATGAAATCCGTCGGAAGGATAACCCCGAGGACAAAGAAAGAAGAACCTACAGTATGGTAGAAGCCATAATCGCTCATAATAAAAAGTGTACTGGTGGAATGTCGCAGTGATGACCTCAATAAAATGTAAGCACAACAGACCTGATACAGTGATTTGGGATAGAGAACAGAAACAGTGTACAGTTGTGGAAATTATTGCCCAGCATGTTAACATAAAGCTGAAGATCAGTGGAAAAGAGAATACCTATGCTGAACTATTGAGAAATCTGCAGTTACTCTATCCAGATTACAAGTTCAGGTTTATACCTGTAATCATTGGGGTCCTGGGATATGTAACATACTGCCTAAATACCAATCTTGAGAAATTAGGCTTCTCAAAACCAGAAAGGAGAAAGCTAATTCGAAGACTACAGATTCACTCCATCACTGGAACTGTAAATATCTGTAAAACTTTCCAGAAGTTTATCATTTAAATATATATGAGTATGTCTAGATATGCAACTATATGCATGAGAATACACGCATAAAACAAAACATACAAATCTGCAAATATACATACATACGTACATACATACATACATACATACATACATACATACATACAAATATACATGTATATATACATAACTGTAATAACTGTATGATATATTGATTGTAAAATATAGTATAATATATATATATAATATAATATATATATATATATATATATATACACATGAATAAATACATACATATATATATATATATATATATATATATGTACCGCCTTAAAGAATTTTTAGTGAATGAATCGATCCCAATACTTATTCTTCTGTTTTGAAGAAGGCACTAACCCAAATGCTACGCATTGAGATTGAACCCTTGTTAGAAAACAAGC
This sequence comes from Octopus sinensis, assembly GCF_006345805.1. Lineage (NCBI taxonomy): Eukaryota > Metazoa > Mollusca > Cephalopoda > Octopoda > Octopodidae > Octopus > Octopus sinensis. The sequence continues at coordinate 95,174,407 of NC_042998.1, forward strand.
TTCTTACCACACAGCTACGACTGCATCTACAATATGTGTATGTGAGAATGTGTGAGAGAAGGGGTATGTGTGTGTGTGTGTGTGTGTGTGTGTGTGTGTATGTGTGTGTGTGTGTGTGTGTGTGTGTGTGTGTGCGTGCATGCATGCGAGAGTGCGAACATATGTAAGATGATAATGTATGCGTGTACATGCGTGTATGCAACTCAAAAACTGGGAAGGCTTGCGAAATATTTTCAGTGTTTATGTTGGAAATTGATATATATTAATAATTTCCTTTAAGCAGTATATACACACATGTTCTTCATCTCTGTGTTCGTGTTTACTCACGCATTCATACATATACACCTGAACGTGCATGCATCGGTCATGACGACGACGATGATGTTTGTGCGTGAACATATACGTTCAAATTCATACACACCTACAATTTTCTCTCCCTGTCTCCGTCACTTCTCCATCTCTCTCTTTCCATGTCACTCCCTTTCTCCTTCCTCTCTCTCTCTTGTAAAATCATTAATATAATAAGCCCTAGATTAAAGCAGTTCGCTTACGACTGTTCGAAGTGTTCAGTTGTTGATCTATTTTGCTTTTATCAATTACAAACTAAATATCAACTGAACGATATTCGCCGTTTTAAAAAAATATGCGGGGTGGGACAAACAATTCCAGGCCGGACCAATGTTCTTGTTGTTCATGGCTTTCACTTAGAATAAAAGACATACCAAACAGTATTGGATCTGGCTTGCGTATTATGACAGTGACCTTATTCAAAGAACAAAGAGCAGTGCTGATTAGCCGCCGCTCTGTAGTTGATAGAATTAAGGTATTTTTGATAGCTCCACTCTATGACAGCGTGGGAGGCGTCTTCTACCCTAGCCTCGGGTTGTGTGTGAAATCGTATAGATGAAATCTATGTGGAAGCTCTTCAGATGGATTGATTCTATAATTCAAAAGATCGGCCACATCAAACACTCTGCCACACTGAGTCTGCCTTTGGATTACATTAATGATATAATTGTCTACAGTGTTCAGCTATTCACCCTGTAATGCAATGAACATGTACTTCGAAAAAATCATCGAACAATTGATGCAGTTATCATCAAAATCAGCACCAAATTTATTGGTACGTAAGCTAGCATAGCTTCGCTAAGGCGGAGGTATTGTTTCAGTTGTGTTAGTTTGTTTGTTTGTCCGTGAACAAGGTATCTGAAGAACCGCCGGATGGATTTTGGGATCGATCCGGTACCGGGCAAAGATTCTGGATTATTTTTCCTGTTTTTCTACTTAATTTTTGAGAGCGGTTGGGTTCATTTTTAGTATTCCCGTTTCATGTTCTGAGTTCAATTTTCACCAAGGTCGACTTTACCTTTCATCATTCCGGTGTCGATGCCGATATAATTCTTCGGAGCCTCTAGTAATCATAAAAATAAGAACAATTTTTTAGCAAAAAAAAAAAAAAAGAAAATAGCGATCGAAATATATATTATACAAAACAAAATAAATTAGTATCCACAAGTTTTAAATGCAAATTAAATATATTTATATACAAAATAATATTTGCAAAAATATATATATATTTATTTATACGCTCAAATCTGTATCTCTGTGATTTACACACGTCTACCTAATGCGTACACACACAAAGAGAATTCACTTTATTTACGATTAAGACGGCGAACATTTGGAGAAGGATTTGAAGGGGTAATCCAAAACCATAATGGCTGTGGGAGGAAATCGATTTCATCTTCTCCCCACCCTTGAATGTGATTTCAAGTTATTGGAAGGTTACTTGAATGAAGGATGGGGTGGAGTAATCTGAAATAGCTATACCGACATAATTTGAAACAAAAATCAGTTGGTTTAGCTGTTTTGTATAGTATAAATCCTTCCTTCAATATACCTACGTGGTACTGCTATTTCTAGCATAGTAAACAACCACATAGAGGATGGACAACACTTGAGCTTATTTAAAGGAGAGAGATTTAAACTGCAATAAAATAATGGAAGAACTACTTACAAAATGAGTCAAAAGGATTCAAAGGAAAATTAAGCGTAAAATATCAGAAAAATCACACAAATTGGGAATCGAATGCGCAAATACCAGTTCACGACTAGCAGAAAACCACCCGGAGGGCGGTCTTTCTGGAAGTAAGTATTATGGGGAAAAGCATTTCTCACATGGTAACAATCTATGTGTGGAGGCACATGACCTAGTGGTTAGAGCAGCGGACTCGCGGTCGAGGGATCGCGGGTTCAAATCTCAGACTGGGCGATGTGTGTGTTTATGTGCGAAACACCTAAGCTCCACGTGATTTCGGCAGAAGGTAATGGCGAACTTCTGCTGACTCCTTCGCCACAACTTTCTCTCACTCTTTCCTCCTACATCTTGCAGCCCACCTGCAACGGACCGGCGTCCCGTCCAGGTGGGGAACCTATACTCCACGGAAACCGTGAAACCGACCCTTATGCGCTAGGCATGGCTCGAGAAGGAACAAACAATAACAATCTATATAATGCTTCTATTTTCTACATCCATATATTTTAGATGGTTTGAACCGTAATGTTTTCTCTTTTTTTAATGCTGGAATATCTAGAAAGTACTTTTACTGGTTTGTTATCGCACAGAACTTGGTTTAAATCATAAGAGAAGGGAAATGAAGCTACGTAGTTCAGATATTGATTCAATACAACTTCTCGATAACAATCAACAATATGTAATGTCATGCTTGTGTTAAACACAATGAATGCAATTGAAAAAGCCTTAAATTAATATCGCATATTTTTTTTTATCATACTAAATGTATATATACCGCTGTAAGGCATGATGCTATGGAATTGTCTGAGTTAAAATATCTTCATAGGCGAAATGTGTTATTGACACAATGTATATCGGAGCGAAGCTAACCGCGTTGTAGCTGTGACTCACGTGAATGGCACGTGTTTCGTCCTCCGGGATATTTGCCAATGCCCAACACCCGTTTTTCACTTGCGAGGTTAAAAAGGCACACGTCATTATCAAAACCCCAAGTAGGAGGAGTGCATTTGTCATTCTTGAGAATCAATGCTGGAACGATATTCGCATCGCCCTAGCATATATTGTGCTTTTAATACAACGGATCTATGAAGAGATTTTCTCCCAACAAAAGATCACGGCATCATGCGTCTTAACTATATATACATATATACATTTAGCATGATACACAGATGGCGATTTTAATATTTGTACATTTTAAATAATTACAAAGAAAGCGTGAATAAATTTTCTACTGAAATATATTTTGAAGTTGCAATATTTGGTTAACAACTACCTCTTCTAAAATATTTTCGGCGTAGTATTATGTGTCTGAATATTTAAGCAAAATATTTTAATATAAAATTCAAATGTGAAGAAAATTATTTTGATTTCTTTATAATTATCACACTGCCGGAATATTGGCTTGAAATTTTGGTGCAAGGCCGGCAATTTCGGGGAAGTGGGTAAGTCGATTACATATACCCCAGTGTTCAACTGGTATATATTCTATCGACCACGAAATGATGGAAGGCGAAGTTGACCCCAGCGGTATTTGAACTCAGAACGTAAAGTCGTAAGAAATGCCGCTAAACAGTTTTTCCAGCGCAGTCATTATTCTGCCTGTTCTCCGCCTTAAACAACAGAAATATTATGGGGGAGGGGCCAGTCGATTAGATCGACCCTAGTACACAACTGGTACTTAATTTATCGACCCCGAAAGGATTAAAGGTGAAGTAGACCTCAGCGGAATTTGAACTCAGAACTTAAAGACAAACGAAATACAGCTAAGCATTTCGCCCGACGTGCTAACGTGTCTGCCAGCTCGCCGCCTTATGGATACAGAAATATTGTATTAGAAATTAGTTACAACTTTCTAGAAGTTATACTGACTTATATGATATTATAGGGTATTGCATAAGGCAGCGAGCTGGCAGAAACGTTAACACGCTGGTGAAATGCTTAGCAGTATTTCGTCTGCTGCTACGGTCTGAGTTCAAATTCCGCCGAGGCCGAATTTGTCTTTCATCCTTTCTGGGTCGATAAATTAAGTACCAGTTGCGTACTAGGGTCGATCTAATCGACTGGTCCCTCCCCCAAAATTTCGGGCCTTGGGCCTTGAGTAGGAAAGATTATAGGGTATTACATAAATATTATAAATACTACACAGAAGCTATAGGAAGTGGTTTGAGGCAATGATAATTATCATTAAACCATCACGAAAGACACCCAAGTCACGGTTAGGAAGATAAGCCACAGGACTTGACAAAGAGATGAAGAGAAAAAGTTAGAAAAACAAGATAGAGCTAATAGCCAGTCAATCTAACAAATGGGATCTCACATTATTGAGGGCGATCGGTGCATAATACAATCATCGAGAGGAAGGCCTCAAAACGGAACGCATTCTTTCTTGATGACCCTGTAAAACTACTTGTGCAGAGCTTGTTCTACCAAATAAATTAGATTCATATACGTTATAGCGCAAGACGAAAACTATCTTCTTGCATATAACACAATTCTGTGTTCGAACAAAAATGATGCAAACGATTGCAACTGACAATTGTACGCAAAAGGGTTATTTATTTAATTAATTCATTTATTTTTTAAAAATTTGTTTAATGGACTGCGGCCACGAAGAATTTATAGTCGAATGAATCAATTCAGGTACTTATTTGGTTTTTAAAGCCTGGTGCTTATCCTATCGGTCTCTTTTGCCGAATCGCTAATTACGGGGACGTAAACACACCAACACCGGTTGTCAAGCGGTGGTGGGGCACATGTATACACACACACGTATACAATGGGCTCCTTTCAACTACCGCCTATCAAATCCACTGACAAGACTTTATTCAACCCGAGGGTATAGTAAAAGATACTTGCCCAAGGTGCCGCGCAGAGGGACTGAACCTTGACGCATGTGGTTGGGAAGCAAACTTTTTACCACACACGCCTTACTACAAAAATCACTTTTTATCACACCATGTCTAGTATAAATTTCCTATCATTGTTAATCATAATTATATTTCTACTTCACTCACACATCATATTCACTGCAGCTATGTGTCGCTACATATATCCGACCAGACAAAATGGTAGCGTTTTACTGCATTTATTGACGAGTATCGTTGTTAAGTGGACGTCTGAGAAAGTGTAAATACACACTAATCTTTATTTGTACTTGCCAATAACAGCTTGTTAAGATTGTCGTGATGCTGTTTGTAAACGAGATTAAGTTAACGGTAGCTTTAGAATGAATCAAATTTAATTAAACCGACAGAAAACAGCAACCTTCTTTAGCTGACTTTGTTCTCGTATTTGACAATTTCTTCACGTACTAAACTAGCGCCAAGATGTCAATGACTTCTTTTTGTTCGCAATATCGCTTTTTTGTGTGTAAAGTTCTTTTGTCATGAAACAGTAAATCTACATAAATTCAGAAAAATCACATATATCAGTTTTACTTCTTTACCGTATTATTGTTTGTGATGAGCATTATAGTGTGAGTCGAGTTCACGAGGAGCAGATTTCGCGACCTCCAAGCAACAAAACTGCTGCTTATACCATTAACGCCTCTAAACAAAATGTGAACCACACAAAATGTGCTTATGAGTGTGTGTGTGTGTATGGCATATATGTGTATGTGTGCGTGTACACCACACACACACACACACAGAAAGAAAGGGAGAGAAAGAAGGAGAATGGGTGAGTGATTTTAAAAAGGTTTTGCATAGAATTCTTGATACAGTCACAATATTTGAAGAAAGATTTTAATGAATCAAAAATTATTAATTATAAAAATCATCAAAAAGTATGTCATAATTTTTCTCAATAATTAATAAACATTCTGAATTTTTCATACAAAAATTACCAGTGCCTCCGGATAATTAATATGAAAATTACATTTAAATTTGCATTCATTTGTTTTAAGTTACCTACATATTTCTTAAGTTAGTTTCGTATTTTAATAAGGAGTCTTTATTTATAAATGTAGCACATTCTTAAATACTAAAATTAGCATCGTTTGACTCTCTAAAATTCGTGAAAAATGAGAATAAAAGAATGAGTAAAGGACGATATATTTTAGTTGTTACTTTACAGAGATTGAATCAACAATGATTGTGGTATTGTTCTTAACTTGTGTTACATGTGACACACAGGACATATCTTCCTGAGGTCCAATCAGCATTTATGATACATATTCCCAATATTTTTCAACCACCAGAGTAATTTGAACCTTATGAAAGGAAAGTTTAATGTTACTCAGAGCGTATGAAACAAGGGTTAAATAAAAAGTTTGAAAACAAGCATAGACGTTTGGGACAAACTTTTGAGAATTTTTTCAACAGGCAAAGAGCTAAGCTTTATGTTTTGACTAAATACATTATAGCAGTGCTCAACTTCAGGTAATTGTAAAAGTATTGGGTTTTTCCATCCAGTACGTTTTTCCTTTCAAGTATTTTGCTTATGTTATACAATGAGTTAATACAGTTTTTACGGATAGAGATTTAAATCTAGACCTATAAATCATATTAATGTTTATTGATAACCCTTAGGAACTAAGAGAAAATGGTACAATCATTTATTGATTCCTTTCTGTTTAAAAAGCTCGATTCTTTTAGCAGAACAAGGTAGCTAAAATAAAACTTACAAAAATTTCCAAAATTCTATTAATTTATTCGCGCCACGACTAAAATAAAATCTCAAAGCTGATTACGTTTGATATTTTTCTTTTCTTTTTTTTTTAACGCCTTTCTGGGGACTAGTTGATTAATTGAAATTCTTCTGCGATAAAAGAATCGAAGATTAGAATAAATGTGGCTAACGGAACGCATTTGACACAACTTTTACCGTTTGTTTCTCTGCATATATATTTCTATGAATTTGTGGACTTACCTCCCTCCCTCCCTCCCTCTCTCTCTCTCTCTCTTTCTCTTTCTCTCTATGCGCATATATATATACATATATATCCATACAAATATATATGTGTGTGCATATATATATAAATATATATATTCTTTTATGCTTTTACTTGTTTCAGTTATTTGTCTGCGGTCATGCAAGAGCACCGCCTTAAGAGGTCTTAGTCGAACAAATCGACCCCAGGACTTATCCTTTGTAAGCCTAGAACTTATTCTATCGGTGCCTTTTGCCGAACCGCTAAGTTACGGGGATGTAAACACAGACACAAAGGCACACACATAAATATATGTATGTATATATATATATATATATATATATATATATATATATATATATATATGTATACATACATACATACATACATACATACATACATACATACATACGACGGGT
>NC_042998.1:95194230-95204230 GCF_006345805.1 Octopus sinensis
GCTGCTAAGTTCTTTTTTTGTCCTGTACGTTAACGATTCTGTCAGTTTTTGCATCCTTATTAATGCTCACTAATAGTATGTATTTAAACTTGTTCTAAAAAACATCTAGAGTTTATAACTTCTGCCAAAAATGTACGAATAAGACAATCAGAGAAATTTAATGTCCCCAAGATTGTATATACCTTAACTGTTGACAGCAATGTATGTATAAAATAACCTAATGAACAAACAAATATTATTTCCATGCAATGTCAACGATTATGCGTCTTTAAAACTGGAGAAAGTCTGTCCAATATCGTATTTTTAATACATTTTCCTAACTCATGTTTTATATGCAGAAGTCTACCATCTTAAAACAATTTGTCACCACACTGATCTTGTGTCAATGGATTTACTCCAGTACGATGAATTGGTCTATGAATTGCAATAATAATTCTTATCAGAAATTCAATATTACCCTTTACTGATTTGGTGTGTGGGTACAGAACCAATGTTGTGTGGCTAAGAAGTCCGTTTCTCAACCACTCAGTTCAGCGTTTGACCTTATACACACACACACACACACACACACACACACACACACACACATTAGGGAAATAAGGTGAGAGCATGCTTATTCCATTCGTTTACAGTTGTTTCGTAGTCTTGATATTTATATAATAGATATGACATCAGCATTAAGACTCATATACAGTGTATATAAATATATACATACACACATGCGCACAAACACACACACACACACAAACACACACACACACACACAAACACACACACACACACACACAAACACACACACACACACACACCACACACACACACATATATATATATATATAATGGGGCGCAGGAGTGGCCGTGTGGTAAGTAGCTTGCTAACCAGCCACATGATTCCGGGTTCAATCCCACTGCGTGGCATCTTGGGCAAGTGTCTTCTGCTATAGCCCCGGGTCGACCAATGCCTTGTGAGTGGATTTGGTAGACGGAAACTGAAAGAAGCTTATCGTATATATGTATATATATATGTGGGGGGGGTGTCTGTGTTTGTCCCCCTAGCATTGCTTGACAACCGATGCTGGTGTGTTTACGTCCCCGTCACTTAGCGGTTCGGCAAAAGAGACAGATAGAATAAGTACTGGGCTTACAAAGAATAAGTCCCGGGGTCGATTTGATCGACTAAAGGCGGTGCTCCAGCATGGCTGCAGTCAAATGACTGAAACAAATAAAAGAGTAAAAGAGTAATATATGTAATATATATATATATATGCATGTGAATAACTATACATACAAGGATGCTGAAAAGAGAACTAACCGACTAATAATGAGAAAGAGTCATGGTAGTTGAAAGCATCAACTGTACAACAGAGAGTAAGCTGACCCTATCTATATGCACAAGCAATTGATTTACTCAGCATGTTGACATCTGTGATCTACTGTAAGGGAGCAATGACCAGAGAGCAATACAATTTCAGAGAAAGTGTTGGTAGATAAATATAGTAAAGTAAATCTATATGCATATATGTATGTATGTATGTATGTATGGTATGTATGTATGTATGTATGTATGTATGTATGTATGTATGTATGTATGTATGTATGTATGTATTTTTATGTATGTATGTATACATGTATGTATACATGTATGTATGTATGTATGTATGTATGTATGTATGTATGCATGTATGTATGCATGTATGCGTTTATGTACTTATGTAAGTATGCATGTATATATGCATGTATTATGAATGCATGTATGTATCTGTGCATGCATGTATGTATGCATATATGTATATATGTACGTGTTTATGTGTGAATATACCTAAATATATGAATTTGCGTTTGTAAAATATGTGTATATTCATTGTTATATATGTATGTATATATGTACACACGCGCGCGTACACTCATATACACAGATTCCGTGCATGTCATTGAATCAAATTATACTTGCTAGTTCTTGTTTAACCGAGGCTATATGAGAAATCACTAAGTGAAGTTGCTGCACACCAGGATTGAGTGCAGCACCCACACATCAATTATACACAAATATTAATGTATGAATAATTTTAAAATATCGGTAGAAAGAATACACGTGGAGAATGGAAATCCTACGTTTCGGACAGAGTCCTTCTTCAAGGAAAGTTTGACAAGGAAAACGTTAAAGAGAGACAGTAGAGGTTTACATCCTCTATGTTTGAGAACCTGTTTTTAACCGATGAGGAACTCAAGACAATATGAACTTCATAAGTAGGAGGAGAGAGAAGCTTGATAGCAGAAGTAGAAGAAAATAAAAATGAAGAAAAGAGAAACAGGCGAAGGTGAGGATGAGGTAAAATTAAAATTTGAGATATGAGAGTTGATGGATAAGCGAATAATTACTGAATTAAGAGAAGGTATAGGAGTAGAAGGAAAAACATTCATTTAAATTCGTCGGTAATATGGTACCGAGTTCGAGTTTTAAACGTTGTTCCTTCCTTTTACTTGAGTATGTTAACCCATGGTGAGCTGAGATGCCGCACACTGATAAGTGAGTAATGGAATGGTTTATTGTGTTGAAATGGATTTGGCAACACATTGGCCAGACACGTGTTGTAGTGTGCTTCGAATGTGATCGGGAAAGCAATCGGCAAGGCATCGACCTGTTTCCCCATCATAAAGTGCGCCGCTAGGTAGATAATACAACATATAAAGCGAGATGTACAATAGAAGTTCTGGGTAATGTGATACCGTAACTTCGACTCCATAAAGGTTGCAGTATTGTAGGGACAGATATTGTTACTAAAGTGCCCCTCTAAGCTGACTGACTTCGTGCCATCTCCACTCATGTCTATTTGCCTCACTTATCTCCCCTGCTCTGTTACTTCTCTCACGGTCTGCTCTTGCCACTATACACAATTCCTTTCCCGCAGAAACAAAACTCCCTTGGTATTCTCTTTTCTCCTCACAACTTTGTATTTTAAAACTTCTTTTACATTAGCGGTCAGCTAGTTCTTATTCATGAGGAACATTGACCATATCGATCCTACCATTCTCAAAGGACCTTACGTAGGCCAGAGACCCAACCACTTTTTTCAGACTAACCCTATCAACAGAATACAAAAAATATATGTTGTAAATATTCTTTCCACGTAGCTGCAGCTGAAATGCGTGTCAGCAGGCCGTAGTTGTAATTTCTGTTATCCATTAGTTTTGATATGACTTCAATTTCATGTTGAATATCTCTGCCAGTAAGATCAATGCATTTGAGTGGTCTTAGTCTTGTTTTAATGTGCAAAAGTCTCCAAACTATGACATCTGATACTGGTTTCAAATTTTGGTACAAGCCAGTCGTATCGGGTGTAGGGTAAGTCAATTACATCGACCTCAGTGCTCAACTGGTACTTATCTTATCGACCCCGAAAGGATTAAAGGCAAAGTTGACCTCACGGAATTTGAACTGAAAAAGTAGGAACGAACGATATGCCGTTAAGCATTTTGCCTGTCGTTTTAACGATCCTGCCAGCTCGCAGCCTTAAATATGAGATCTGACATTGTCTGGTGTTCAGCACGATAGCAATGACTAACAAATCCTACCCTGCGTTGAACAACAATATTACGAGTGGGTGGAATGTGTCCATAAACTTCCACTTTGGTGTTGTACTCATACCATGAGATATCTTGAGTCCTCTCTAAGAAGCTTGATGCACGTATCATCAAAACGTTCTTAAAGCGCTTTCTTCATAAACTCAGTATCGGCTATATATAACAGAAATGTTCTCCACGCATGCCCTGAAGAAAGCTATCTTTGTCCACTTTGAAATACTTGTTTGCCAGATGTTTGAAGCTTATTATAGTGTTGAATTTGATTTAGTCATTGCTTTGGGTCAATGTAAGTTATCATCAAACTGGTTGGGTCTATTTCATTTCGTGTACATCACTAATGTTTTTAGGAAGGGCATAAAAGTCACTGTTTCCCAATAATCTCTACCCAAATCAGGATAATTCACAATGCAAGAAACCACTATGACACGCTTAAGGCTCACAGCAGGAAATATAAAATTTAATGAAGGCTGCCATAAAAATTTAGTTTGTACTAATTCTACAGGTTACAAAAGAGGTTACAATACGTTCAATAATGCCGGCATGTTTTTTACTTGCAAATTACTTTTGATTGAATAACCACGGATTGCTGATCTGTGATACTGTAAAAATACACAGATTGTTGTGAATTCAAAGGTCAATTTACGTTTGAAACTTCAAACTACGTTCTCTTATTAATGAAACGTGTAAGATTAGAAGTACTTATTAATTTGCAAGAAAATTTCACTGCAAAAATTTCCTCACACAGTCCCATTATTCAAAAGAATGTAAGGTTCTATTTTCATTGTAAAGTGTTAAATGTTAAATAAATCAAGTCTTAAATTCATATGGACAACGAAAACAGAATAAATGAGTAATACATAAATACATACATACATACATACATACATACATACATACATACATACATACATACATATACATATGCACACACAAACGCACACACATATGTATCCTTATTGTCGGGAACTTTCTCTCCCGAACAGTTGACATTTAAACCGTATTCACAGTTAACCTGATTGTTTAGGACGGGGGTAAAAGACGTTATTGATATTACATGGGTCGCAGTATTTTAAACAGAGAGAGGAAAGCTGGTATTAATGAAATATTATCCTACTTCTCTGGTTTAATTGCATTTAGTGTGGGTTTAAGCAGATTGATTACTAGTGAAATAAATAAAAGAAACAACAACTGAATATAGGAATATCTTTTAAGTTATTTGCATGAGGGAACAGATGACGGCTTTATGTTTGTTTCATACTGATATTAAGCAAAAGAAAATGGATGACATGGAGAACGATAAATGGATGAGTGAAGTTGGAGGTTTTTTGTGTTTGTATTTGTTTTTGAGAGAGATCAAACTAAAACATTATAGATACGAACACAGCTTGACTAGTGATGATGATGATGGTGGTGGTGGTGGTGGTGGTGATGGTGGTGGTGGTGGTTATGGTGGTGGCGGCGGCTACGACAATGACGACGACGACGATGAGGATGGTTGCAATGACAGTTATGCATTTAGTTTCCTCCGTTGCATGCATTTCTCTGTGTCTCTAGAATACACTTTAATCTACGTGTCTCAGTTTACTTGATTAAAGATCTTCCAAGAATGGTAGCCAACCATCCGGCATTCTATTCGCAGGTAAACTAGTTTCTCGTAACAACATAACGCAGAGAGAAACCTGAATTAATAACAGGATCCACAGAAACTTATAGCTCACAAACTCTTTTAAAGCGTTCTGTTGTTCGCCCGTATACATTCCTTTTCTTTTAATTGGAGAAAATGCAACAGATTAGTGCAAACAGAAATAATAGAAATATGTTCGATGATTTGAATTCATAACAATGTGTGTATTTTCATAGATCAGCAATCCGTGGTTATTCAATCAAAAGGAATTTGCAAGTAAAACACATGCCGGCATTATTGAACGTATTGTAGCCTCTGTTGTAACCTGTAGAATTAGTACAAACTGAATTTTTATGGCAGCCTTCAGTAAATTTTATATTTCCTGCTGTGAGCCTTAAGCATGTCATAGTGGTTTCTTGCATCGTCAATAATCCTGATTTGGGTAGAGATTATTGGGAAACAGTGACTTTTATGCCCTTCCTAAAAAAATTAACGACGTACGCGAAATGAAATAGACCCAACCAGTTTGATGACAACTTACATCCCACATTACAGTGATAAAAAAAAAGGAGAGAAATCTTTCGTTGCTTTCATTTCAGTCGTTCAGTACATCTGAGTACTTTTATGATGATAAGCCATTGTGGTTTGATGAGAACTTATTCCCACATCGCAATAATAAAACTAGTAAAACTTTCGTTGGTTTCAATTCGGTAGTTCGGGACTTCTGAATACTTTTATGATGATGATCATCCAGCTGGAACGACAGAGTTTGCAAATATGTCCAAAAATCTTTTTAAATTTTGTATGGAAATTGAAACCTAAATGTGCCAAGACAATTATAGCGTGACATATGAGGAGGCATGTACAATCGAGTTGTTAAGAAGACTGCTTTGTAATTTCTAAAGCCCACGTTCGATTTCATGTCTGGGAGTTCAAGCAAAATGTCTTTTATCATAAACTATGATTTCTCCGAACCGTATAGACGGAAACTATATTAAAGCCTGTTTGATGGATTGTACCTGCAACTCAGGGATTCATATATTGTCATATACTGTGTCACGCGGATTCGGCCTGAAGAGTACATCCGTCTGCGGAACACTCAACCACTTCCACATTACTTTAACCAGTAGGTTGTTCGTTTTTCGAACAACTGGATGCTCGTCGTCAACGCCAATATTATGGAGCACACATACATATGCATGCACAAGCACACACACACAGACACATGCAGACACACTAACAAAAGTGGAAAACTTGTGCAAAAACCTAAATGCATGTCCTCTGGATAAATCTTTTAACACAAAGGCCATAAGTCATGAAGCAGAGGTCACCTCTTTGGCGCGTCTCGTTAGATAGGCATGAAAGAGGGTAAGTTTAGACAAAGATATAAACAACACAACAAAACTGACCAGCTGTATATGGAAACTAAAATTACTATGTCAATTAGAAAACCATAGAAAAACTCGAACCTTGCATAATTAGAAACAAAAGAGTGGTCTATGTACAGCAAAAAAAAAAAAGGAGAAATCTTTAACATTTTTCGTATTCAACACATTTATTTAAACATTTGATCAGAAGTGTTTGGGACACTTTTTGAAATTTTATCTCTTACGTACCTATTACCTTCACTCGACACAGAAGAACAGATATCCACTTTAAACTTTCTTCATTCTGATCTCTTCTATTCCACCTTTCCTTCTTAGCCGATTCCTCTGCCTCATTTTCCAATATTATCACATCTTCTCCTTTCTACTATTGATAACATATTCAATATTTGGTGTGACCGCCTTTGCTTTCAATGACTGCATTAAGTCTTCTGGACATAGAGTCAACTAAATTTCCGCTTACAACCGATGAAATCGACCTCCATTCATCCTGAATGATGTCTTTCAACTGTGTTATATTGTGGGGTTTTTTTCTACTCAACCTTCCTTTTCAAAACACCCCACAGATGTTCTATTAGGTTTAAACTAGGTGACATGGTATCTGATAAAAACTTAGTTGTCATTTTTGAAGTGCGTTTAGGGTCATTATCATTTTGGAACATGGAATGTCTTCCTAGTTCCTTGATGCTTTTCAACATTGTTTTCTGCAATATGTCACAACAAAGCCTTGAATCCATTGTTCTCTCAATAAATATGAGTCCTCCCATACCAGCTGCATTCATACATTCCCAGAGCATAACACTTCCACCGCCCTGTTTCGCGGTAGGCACGGTACATTTGTCGCTATTATCTTTACCTGGTCGTCGCCATACTCGTTTAATACCATCTGACTCAAACAAATTGATTTTAGTCTCGTCAGAAAAAAGAATTTTATTCCAAAACTCCTTCCGCTTACTCACATAGGTTTCGGCAAAAGAAAGACGACTTGATTTACGCCTTGTAGTGAGGAGAGGATTCCTACGAAGCATGCGTTCATGAAGACCACATTGCTTAGCCGTCCAGTAGCCTTGTACTTCTGAATTACTTTGGCAACTGTGTTTACGCAAATATGTATTCGTTTACTAATTAACTTTTATCCTAAACCATTCTTGTGTAAATTAAAAATAATTTTCTCCAAATCTTCAGACAATTCTTTTCCCTTTGGTGCCATTTTAATCACAATGAAGAAAATTTTCACCATGGCACACAAATCAAAATTCCTAGGGATGCAGTAACAATGACTGGTGCAAAAATGCCAGGAGAGATAATTTATTAGAATTGAAATTATCAGCGATGTCTGAACTTAGTTTAAAAAGTAGATAAAATACTGAATATAGCAAATTTTCTTTAGGGCGCACATATTTTTGTAACATTTCAAAATTAATATTTCGTTCATATCTTTGAAAATGTTTATGGTTTTGTGTTTCAAATTTGTATAATGTTTGCATGTATAATATATTTTATTCAGTATAAATTTCGTTTGATTTCCTTAGATATTATCAGAGTAATGGCAATCTTACTGAAATTACTGTGTACACACACACTCACACACGCACATACACACAGATACACACACACATATACATAAATACATACATACATACATACATACATATATATATATATATTATATATATATATATATATATATATATATATATATACATATATATTTCTTTGCATTACAGATATGACTAAAGAACTTTGGTGTTTCTTATTTATCGCATTTCGCTGTAATGCTACATTTGCTTTCCCGGGACTATGTACAGGTAGGTAAACAATTTCTTTCTATTCATTGAAAATAATTATATTCAAATGTTGTTCTCATGAACGCGCGCGCACACACAACACACACACACACACATGTATTTCTGATTACTTTTTCGTTTTCCGTTTCTTAACCTTCCACATTTACTATACGCTTCCTTCTCGACTTTTCATTATATATGTATAATGTACAATATATATATATGTATATATATATATATATATATATATATATATATATATATATATATATATATATATATATATATATATATATATCATGCACGAAACAGTACATTATATCATCACGGAACAGTACAATTTATATAATGCTGCTCTAGCTAGGGCTGGGTACCGTGAAAAAATTCAATATATACAGGAAGCAGGAATACACAACACTGGTAATTCCTCCGTGATACACATTGTATACCACCACTGCGTCACGGTTTGAGAACTCACTCAGATAAAGAATACAGATCATATCAACGAAGTACCAACGAAAATTCAAAGACACACGCGACATGATAATCCAACTGCTTGTTCCAATTCTGCACAACACGCTCGATCAAATAAGCCTAACAACAGATATAGGAATCAGGATGTCCTCTGGTTCAACCTGATTTTCGGTTCGCATGTTTCAATCAAGATCGCTGGAAAATTTTTTGATGCATTGGACAAGTGTGTTTCTAAATCTAATCGGCATCATGCTATTTTTAATCGGCGCACCGGGAAGATATCTACGCCAACTCTGTTAATCAAAAATGCAGCAAAGGTTCAATAATTCATCTACTACTGGATCTAACGAACATTTGCATCTAAATACCAACCAAGGAGATGTAAACCGCAATGATAAACAGCAATTACGACCAATTTGCAGTAGTAGAAATACCTATGATACAGTTAACACGGTAACAACATCGGTAAATAGAGTCAGGACTGCCTTATATACAAACAACGTCAATAAATGCTCATGCAGAGAAAAATCAAAATGTCCTTTGATGAATCTCTGTGTGAGTACAAATCTTGTATATAAATGTACCGTGCACACAAGGGGAGGGCCGTATGATTACATTGGACAGACGGCTGAGACATTTAAGAATCGTTATCGCAACCATGTTGCCAGCTTTAAGACAATCAATAAGAGATATTCAACATCTTTGGCAGATTTTGTATGGCGACTGAAGGAGGATAAAATGAGGTACAGCATAACTTGGTCCATAACAAGGTACGCGAAACCATACAATATGATTTCCAGGAGATGCCATCTCTGCTTCGAGGAATCCCTGTCAATTCTGTGGACTAACGAAAAGATCATTAATAAAATTTCTGAACGACTCTCGAGATACCTACACGCATATAAATGTACTTTCGCACAATGCAGTGGGAATGAATTTTGAGTAACCGTTAACATAATTTAATTTACTTTAAGGTATGGATGAATTAAGCTTACTTTTAAACACTCCATTCTTAGAAGCACCAAGTAGATAGTTAACTCGCTTTGTGATCATGAGTGCACCAAGCCTCACGTGTGCGTATGCTAACATTTTTGCGGACACTTTTATGAGCAAATGTACTTGCGCCATGCAGTATGCCCGAGGGCGTT
>NC_042998.1:95209230-95229230 GCF_006345805.1 Octopus sinensis
CTTTCTTGCGTGACTTGATTAAAGTTTTGCTTAAGAGAAAGAGGTGGCAAGAAATATAGGTTAGGCAAAATCTGTGTATTAGCTGACCTAATATACATAGTTTAAAACTTCGGTAACTCGCAACCAGAAATGATGTATTGTACACCAGAAACAGAAAATATTTTTCAGGAGTAAAAAATACTTATCTTCTGACTTATAAACACTATTATCAAGCATACTCAACCCCTTTCGACATCGTCTCACTCGTGTCTCGGTTGATATCAAAATATCATTTGTGAAGAAAGCACTCGGACCTCTGTCTAATTTTTTTTTCACTTTTACATTTCTAGTCTACTTCGAAACTGAGATGGAACGATGGAAAATTACATTTTTTAAAAAATTCTTCCTAAGTATGAAACAGCTTAGTCTATTCTTTTGAACAACGCTGCTGACAATTGAAAACAAATATGGATTATCATTTCCTCGAGGAAAAGAGAATAATTGGCCAGTTTTCCCCACAGACAACAAAGTATTGTAAATGGTTGACGAATTTCACTTTTAAATGATGGATCACATCGAATTGGTTACTTTTTCCTTCACACTTTTACTATTTCCTTGAAGTCCAAAGACTTCCTTTCTTCCAAGAAACCCCAGGCAAAACATCGACACCTAGATACAGCATCTTCCTTGTTGAGCGGGCTGTGGTGTCCTAAAACTAAGCTTAGGTGGTTCTTTTAAGTTAGACATGGCTTCGGCCAATAATGACCAAAATCTAAGTTATAGCCAGTCTTGAACACTTCTATAAGTTAGTCTTTGAAAGGATCGACGTATTGCCTACCATACGTACAAGTGTTTTGAACGCTTAGCTTTATGACATTTGCAAATTAGAAACTAATCTGTCATGACATCTGTATCATATAGAGTAAGCGAGAAAGTCATCTGGAAAAGAAAAAGTCACTGGTTTTCCGTGTTTAGAATAAAATGAAATTTTGAAACCAACGAAAATTGTGTTGTTGAAACATTTTTCCAGAGCTTTCTAGTGTTTTCAATAATGTGTGTGTGTGTGTGTGTGTGTGTGTGTGTGTGTGTGTGTGTGTGTGTGTGTGTGTGTGTGTGTCTGCGGACAAAATTTTAAAAATAGTTTCACTGATGTAACATTTTTTATTTATTTATTTATTCACTTGGCTACATTGTAGAGTTCGCGTGAGAAGTTCCAATTACACACACAACTGTGTCCCTTCATTATTAATAGTAACTGTTAGGAATGAGTATTATTAGGCAGGCGCTATTAGGCAGGAGCCATTAGGCAGGATAAAAAATAGCAACACACATCCTTCCTCTCCCTCCCTCTCTCTCTCCCTTTCCCTCTTTCTCTCTCTCTCTCTCTCTCTCTCTCTCTCTCATTGTATGCGGGGATGGTAGTGATTAAGGGAGGAATGCACCAAAGTAGTGATTAAGGGGGGAATGTTCTCGTCTTCTGTCCCAAATTCTTATATCAACTTGCATAAACCTTGATGCATTTCAATATAGTGATTGCCCTGTTCATATCCTTTTCATGGACACACCATCATTTCTCTAGTGTTTAACAAATTAAATATTTCTTTATACCCAAGGCAGAGTCATTACCGCGTCGGAAAAATGCTATACGGAATTTTTTCCGACTTTACGTTCTTAGTTCAAATGCTACCGAGCTCAACTTTGCCTTTCATCCTTTCTGGATCGATAAAATAATTACCAGTTGACCAGTGGGACAATATAATCGACTTACACCCCACTCCCGAAATTGCTGGCCTTGTGCCAAAGCGTGAAACCAATATTTCTTTATACGAGGTGTATTCGTTCGTCTTACAACATAGATAAGAAGAAAACAAAAGTAGATTCATAAACCTTTACATATTTCAGTATGATGATTGCAGCATTCATATCATTTTCATGGACACCCCATCGTCTCTCTAGTATTTAACAAATTTAATATTTCTTTATACAATGCCTCGCAAGAGTATATTCGTTCGTCTTACAACATAAAGTAGGAGAAAGTAGATACAATAGATAGGAGTGTTAAAGTTCCATTGATAGAACAATGAATGAAATTGCTTTTCATGAGGTAAAGACATTGTAATTAGAGAATATGAATCTAAGCTGTCCAGTCAAACAGACAAATCAGGAGATTTTTGTGAAACTGTTGCTCTACAGATCGTTCTCGAATGTCTGTTCATTGGAGCATGGTTAATGGCTGGGGTGTTTAGAAAAACAAAAACAAAAAAACAACAACAGAAAAACAGATGTTCAGGTGAGATGATAGGTGTAGCTTACTTGAGAAGACTGAAATAATATCAAAGGAAATGTAATAAGTTATTGAAGCTTGGAAATGAAAGAGCAGGACGGGAAAGGTGGAGAATTTAACAAATTATGACGAACTTGATAAAATTACCTGTAAAGTGAAGTAAATTATTGTGGCAGAAAGATATTCTAAGAGTAACTATAGATGCCTTTGTATAGGAATCTTTTCTCTTTCCCTCTCTCTATATATTTAAGGGAGAGAGAGAGAGAGAACTGTATATATATATTATATATATATATATATATATATATATATATATACCTATCTATTTCTCTTTCCCTATCTACCAACCTATCTGTCTATCTATCTATTTACAATCTGATTGATTTGTATGTTTATCTGTACATCAACCAATATGTGTATGAGTATTTCTATGTCTGTATGTGTGCGTGTATCTATATGTGTGCATGTGTTGAGTGTCTATGCGTGTGTATGCGTAATATTGAAAGGTAATTGTTTTTATAATAAATTTCCCTTACATTTATATATTTAATATGTACTTACATAGTGATTACATATTTGCGCACAGACTTTTACTGCTTGGTAGAAAAAGAAATTATACTTAGCCTATAGATTGTGGTTTCAATTTCAACTCACGTTGCCCTACGATTCCTTCAGGCGTATGGTACACCGTGCATCTGTTCAGGCAGCGTCAAGTTTTGATGGGGGGAGTGAGCTAATATCCAACACATACCTTGGACCACCATAAACAAATCAATTGTGCATGTTTTTAAGCAAGAATTTGCAGGACCGTATTTCTCGAACTACGAGAGACTACTATCATATCATTTTATTGTAATAGTTATTACTCTTAAGGAGGTGAGCTGGCGGAATCGTTAGCACGCCGGGCAACATTGGAGTGTCTTTGTAACATTAGACTGTCTCTGTAACATTGGGCTGTCTTCGCAACATTGGACTGTCTTTGTAACATTAGACTGTCTTTGTAACATTGGACTGTCTTTGTAACATTAGACTGTCTTCGCAACATTGGACTGTCTTTGTAACATTGAACTGTCTTTGTAACATTAGACTGTCTTCACAACATTGGGCTGTCTTTGTAACATTGGACTGTCCTTTTAACATTAGACTGTCTTCGCAACATTGGGCTGTCTTTGCAATGTTACAATGTTTGAACTGTCTTTGAACTGTCTTTGCAACATTGGACTGTCTTTGCAACATTCGACTGTCTTTGTAACATTCGACTGTCTTTGCAATGTTACAATGTTGAACTGTCTTTGAACTGTCTTTGCAACATTGGACTGTCTTTGCAACATTCGACTGTCTTTGTAACATTCGACTGTCTTTGCAATGTTACAATGTTTGAACTGCCTTTGAACTGTCTTTGCAACATTGGAGTGTGTTTGCATTGGACTGTCTTTGCAACATGAAACATTACTTGTTAAAAGCATTTTGAAAATTAAATAACAAATGTTTTTATAGGCGTAGGAGTGGCTGTGTGGTAAGTAGTGTGCTTACCAACAACATGGTACCGGGTTCAGTCCCACTGTGTGGCACCTTGGGCAAATGCCTTCTACTATAGCTTCGGGCAGACGAAAGCCTTGTAAGTAGATTTGGTAGAGGGAAACTGAAAGACGCCAGTCGTATATATGTATATGTATATGTGTGTGTGTATGTGTGTGTGTGTATGTGTGTGTGTGTGTTTTTGAGTGTTTGTGTGAGTGTATATATATATTTGTGTGTCTGTGTTTGTCCCCTCCCCACCATCCCTTGACAACCGATGTTGGTATGTCTACGTCCTTGTAACGTAGCAGTTCGGCAAAAAGTTACCTATAGAATAAGTACTAGGCTTACAAAGAATAAGTCCTGGGGTCGATTTGTTCGACTAAAGGCGGTGCTCCAGCATGGCCGCAGTCAGATGACTGAAACAAATAAAAGAATAAAAGAATAAAAGAATCTATTGTTCATAGCTTGAGAAATACAGCAAAAGTTTTCATCAAAGAGAATTAGGTCTTTACCTCGACTATCGCGGTTTTACGTTCCCAAACCCCCGTGATAGGTGAAAATCCACGAAGTAGTAACAGTACTGTATATTTTTTTTATTTATATAATTTGTATATATTTATTTTCTTGTAAATGCAAAACAACATCACGGAAGAATCTACGTAAGCTTAAATAATAAACCGCGATAGGTGAACCGCGATAGGTAACTGCGATATGGCGAGATATTACTGTATTGGAGAATATGCATAAAACATTCAAAGATAGAAATGTTTTGTAAGAATGTTCTTACAATATTTATACATTCTAGTATTGTTATATCTTTCGTTGCCTTAGCAGGAATGTTTGTGTATCGTTCCACTTGTATCTAATTAGAAATGGGAACCAGTAAGGGAACTTCTACGTAGTTGCTTGATCTGTTAGAAGTAGCAGCCATATTCCCTTGGTTCTCTACCATCTTTAAAACTGTAATGACTGATATACCAAAAAAAGACGGGATGGTCATTGTTGGAAAGCTTTTGGTTATAAACACAGTCATGACTCGCTCGGGATTAAATAAGAACTAATGTGATGACGGACAAATTTTTAACTGCCATATTGTTTTTAATTCAATAGCGAATTTAGAGTAATTCCTTAGCTTTTAGTTGTACATCATGATAGTAACTTGATATTGAACAGCTTTGCTTTGTTATTGTCTCTTGGTATATTTAATGGAAGTTAGTGCTGGGCATCCTGATACAATGAAGCGCATTGTTCAAGAAAATACACAGCAAAGACGGTATTTGCCAACTGTATTGTAGATATTCCTTTCAATAAATCTACTTGTCATTGTATGGCGAATGTTGTTTTTGTTGCCCATTCAAGATGGATTTTTTTTACCCAGGCCAAAGTCAGTTTTTATTTGTTTTAATTGCTATAATTCTACATTTTCCTTTTATTAAAGTTACTCCGAAGGTGTTAATCAACCCAGAACTATAGTAGAAGACACTTGCCCAAGATGCTGCGCAGTAGGACTGAATCTGAAACCACTTGACAGCAAAGCGAGCTTCTTAACTACACAGCAATGCCTGCGCCAATACAGTAACAAATATCTACACCAGCTATATAAAGGGTTGTCCCGAATGAAATAATAAAGATTCTCTATATACAAACTTTAGTGAAAGGCGGTGAGCTGGCAGAACAGTTAGTACGCCGGGTGAAATACTTAGCGGTATTTCGTCTGCCGTTACGTTCTGAGTTCAAATTCCGCCGAGGTCGACTTTGCGTTTCATCCTTTCGGGGTCGATAAATTAAGTACCTGTTATGCCATGGGGCCGATATAATCGACTTAATCCGTTTGTCTGCCTTGTTTGTCCTCTCTGTGTTTAGCCCCTTGTGGGTAGTAAAGAAATAGGTATTTCGTCTGCCGTTACGTTCTGAGTTCAAATTCCGCCGAGGTCGACTTTGCCTTTCATCCTTTCGGGGTTGATTAAATAAGTACCAATTACATACTGGGGTCGATGTAATCGACTTAATTCGGTTGTCTGTCCGTGTTTGTCCCCTCTATGTTTAACCCCCTGTGGACAATAAAGAAATATATATACCAACTTTATTGCCACTTATAAAAAGAGTAATAAATATTGGTTTCAAATTTTGGCGCAAGGCCAGCAATTTTAGGGGAGAAGGTAAATCGATATCATCGATCCCAGTGCTCAACTGGTACTTATTTTCTCGACCCAGGAAGGATGAAAGTAAAAGTCGACCTCGGTGGAATTTGAACTCAGAACGTAAAGACGGACGAAATACCGCTAAGCATTTCGCCCGGAGTGCTAACGATTCTGCCAGCTCGCCGCCTTAATAATAATAATAATGATGGTTTCAAGTTTTGGCACAAGGTCAGCAATTTCAGGGGAGGGGATAGGCCGATTGCTTCAGCGCCGGTGTTCAACTGGTACTTACTTTATCGACCCGAAAGGATGAAAGGCAAAGCTGATGTATTTGAAATCAAAAGAACCAGAACAAATACCTAAATTAGAATGGCTTGAAATTTGAGCACAAGGCCAGCAATTCTGATATTGGAAGGTTAGTTAATTGATTCAACCAAGTATTTAACTGGTTACATATGTTATCCACCCCGGAAGGATGAAAAGTAAAGTTGACTTCGGTGGGATTTGAACTCTAAACGGAACAAATATCGCAAGGAGTATTTCAGACACTCTAATGATTCTGCCAGCTTGCTGTCCTATCCATCCTTTGTAACATTAACAATGGTTTCAAATTTTGGCACAAGGCCAGCAATTTTGGAACAGGGGGATAGTTGATTACATCGACCCCAGTTCTTCACTAGTACTTATTTTATTGAACCCGAAAGGATGAGAGGCATAGTCGACTTTGACTGAATCCTTGTAACATTAATAATGGTTTCTAACAAATGCGCAGTTCACAGTGGGGAGTATAAACTATCGGTATTTTTTTTTTTTTCGCAGACTCACAGAAACTTTTAACAACAAACTCGATCTTAGTGAGTTTTAAAATTCAGAACATCATAGGATACATCTAAATAATGCAAGGTTTTTTCGGTGTTTTTTTTTTTTTTTTTTAATCTGGCACTCTTCCATTCTACCTAATGCTTAGAGTGTCTGCAACTCCTTGATTCTTAGGTCTGGTATTAATTTTGAAGAGGGATGAAAGATAATCACTTTATTGAAATTGAGTAGCTAATTAGTACAGCTTTTATTAAAGAGACACTCAGCACTTATAATTTATGTTAAATGTAAATTATCCAAATCGAATGGCTGTTGTATATATATAATTATATATACATACTCTCGCAAAGGTTATTGCCTAATCGAGGTCCATACGCTGTATTCAAATATGATTCGAAAGATGAGTAAATATCATTATGTCAGAATGTTGCATCTCTTCAGAATTTGAAAATGATGGCAAACTTCTATTTCATTCTACATGTAGAATCCTTGTAAAATCAATGTATATAGAATATAGAATCCCATTACTAGTTATGTTATGTCCATGAGGATCTGTATGTTTACCTGTTTAAAATCATTTGCTATTTTACTTTATTTGACTTAGTCTAAAGGTTAGAGCAATGGAGTTTGTTTTATCGTGTTTCGTTCTAACAGACTCAGTGTTTATAACGTTAATTGTGCGGTTTTTTTCTTCTTTTATTGGAGTTGAAGTATTTCCTTGTTTAATTTCAATAATCCTCTCTCCCAATCATTCCCCATCACTCTCACATCACTTACTCGCTCGCTTTCTATTACACTTTTTTCTTTCCTTTTGACTTCGCCTTCTCATTAATCATGACCACCATTACAGCTTCATGCGCTAATAATAAACTAATTTTTATTTTTATTTTCTTATAATTTTCCACCTGCATAAAACAACACCAATAATGAAACAAATAAACAGTAATTGTAACAAAGAACAACTATAACAAACTTGTGAATAAAGCCAACCGTAACCAACCATTGAAGCAACGAAGCCAAGAATAAAAGGAATACGTTGAATGGCCTCGTATATTTCAGTAAATCAATATGGTAGCTATTGTTATCTGCTATGAATTGTGACCTACAGCGACTTTGTTTCTTCGGCACCGGCAGCTGACCATTGATGTTGCCCCTTTCAAATTCTACCGATGAAACCGGCAGATATGTGTGAGAAATTGAACTATCGTCTGCTTCACTTGGTATCTAAGTGCAATATTCATTAAACACAATTACTACGCGGTCGGCGAAGATAATTTGAGTCACTGTGATTAAATAGGCGGAAGACGACAACTTACCTTTATTCGATTTGCTTAAACGGCGAAGCATTTCTGTTAATACAAACACATTTATAAAATATATGGCACACATTCATACATTCACGTAAAGACATATACGGATACACACACAAACACATGAAGTGAAAAAGAGGGACGAGAAGAGAGAGCGAGAAGGAGGGGAGAGTGAGAGTGAGAAAGAAAAAATTAGTTGTAAGCCAAAGAGTAGGGTAAGATTGGCCACCCACAATCATTAGTATTCTAATTTAGAGTGGATATCTAAAAAATATCATTTATTTTATTGTTAACCAGTAGTTCAGTCAGTGGCAACCTACGGCTCGCGGACTTTCTGAATGGCACGCATAACGTAAAAGTACCATAATTTTTTTAACCAGTGCGGCCCGCCTAATGACGAATCATGTATCATGCGGCTCGCTTCTCGAAGAAGTTTTCCATGTCTACTCTTGGTTAAAACAGGAGTCAACACTGAGCTCAAATCTATTCGAAGTCAACGTTTTCTTTTATCCTTCCAGGTCGTTTACTGGCGTCGAATTTACAGTTTGTTCGCTTCACTCAAGTTTACCGCTTTACACCAATATCAGAAATCAATATCAGATTAGCAAGAACAGTAGGAACAAATACAAGCCTCCAACGAGTCGTCTACAAAGTAGAGCTTTTCTTTTGGGGGAGAAAAAAAAGGGGGAGTAGGTTTTCGATCAAAAGGGATCGTAAAAAAGAAAAAAACGACCAATAGGGATCGTGTATCACAGAAATGTCATGATGTAAAGTGTGAAGGGGGATACAGATAAGGTTTATCCGTGGAAAGAAAATCCTACAATAAAGACCACGGTAACCTCGGTCAATAATGTCACATGTTAACACATTTATTTGCAAGTGAGTAACTCTCTGTTTTAAATTTTTACGGGTTCATAGGATTATGCTCAAGGTGGATTCGTCATTCATACGTGCCATCCCTGCTACATTCATCCATTTCTTTTTTAAACATTCGCTAGACAAAAATTGCCTCTCTACTTTCACTTTCCTTTTCAAGGGATACTTGAAGAAGTTGATGAGAGATTGACCAGAGAGAAAAGTGTTTGTCTCTAATCCTTTCAGACGCGTCCACCAGATACATTCTTTCGCCATAGCCACAGGTATGATGAAAATAGCTCTTCCTTCCCGTTTGAAGGAAGGAGGCGTGACGATATTGACGATAGACTCGGCTGATAAACCGACTCGTCCCACACATGACAGCAGTCGTTCGACATAAACCCACAGGTCGGAAATGGTTGGACACTGCACGAGTGTGTGCAGAACGGTTTCGTCGCTCTGACCGCATCTCGGGCAGGTCGGCCCCGCGTTTCTCGAGCCGTGTCTGTAGAGCTTATCCCGAATGGGTAGCGCTTCCCGGTAGCACTGCCAGGCCAGGGATCTCTAGAAGTTGTCCATAGATCCCGGCCCGAAAGTCGTCTTGAACAGGCGGGTCAGGTATTCCTCGTCGACGCCCATGTTCGCCCCGAGATCGTCGTCGTACCTCCTCTATAGCCATCCTTTCAAACTTGTTATATTGAAGAACAACATTGTCTTCAAATTTCGTGATTTTTAAAATTATATTAAAGATTTTTCATATATATATATATATATATATATATATATATATATATGTCAAAATAAGTAACTTAAATACTAACTCATCAGAATCTAAGCAGAAAACTGCTTAGATTAAATTTTTATTGATATATAATTAGCATGTTCTTTTACCTCAATACCCTTTTATTAATACCAGTAAATATCATTTAATCAATATTTGCAAATACCATTCGATGAGTTAGTATTTAAGTATACAATATGTATAAATATTAAACTATTTCTATATAATTTGTTTTCCTCCCTCTATTGTAGTAAAAGTTTGATATATACCCAAAAGTATTCGTAAATTTCTATCCTTTTGTTACAATATTCTTCTTAATAATCTTTTGAATAACCCTAAACTTCAACTGTATACAATATAGCAACATTGTTTTAAAGTATTTAACTATAATACTACATGATAAGAGTTCCCCTATTTCATTATTAATAGTCTGCTAGTGGGCAACCACTTAATTATCAGCTAACATATTGTTTTAAGTTTTCCCTTACAAAACCTCATGACATTGCTTCTAATAAATCTTGATTTTTATGACTATACCATCTAGAATGTCTGTCTACTCCCTCAACCCTTATTCCAAGCAAATACTGCCCTCTGTTTCTCTCAGCCTTAAATATACACGGGATTTGATAAACTTGTCTATAAATTAAAATTGACCCCATAAATAAATAAATAGATTAATTAAAAAATTAAAAACCAAAAAATCAGTGACAGGCAGTGTCTTCTTGAAAATTTGAGTTACGGCTATGCTGTTGTAGGTACAACATGTTCTTTGGCTATCTCCTTAACTTCTTGGAGATTTTAGATATAATTATACTAATGTGTCCATCTGTTGTAATTTAATTAAATTCTATGTCTTTGTGCAGCTGAAGATTGCTCTACATTATAAATTGATGTAATGCTTGCATTGTTCAATTAAATGGAGTTGCATAAAACGATCGTACTACATTACCTCTAGATATCCTTGGAACTTATTTTGATTATAATTGCCTTACTTCGAAATTGTATGGATAATACCGTACTAAAATCTGGTGCCTCAACTTAAGTACCATATTCATCTGAATCTAAATTTTTGCTGTATATATATATATATATATATATATATACAGCAAAAATTAGATTCAGATGAATATGGTACTTAAGTTGAGGCACCAGATTTTAGTATATATATATATATATATATATATATATATATATATATAATATATATATATATATATATATTATATTATATATATATATATATTTATATGTATATATATAATGTATATATATATATATATATATATATATATATATATATTATATATATATATATATTATATATATATATATATATAGGCGTAGGAATGGCTGTGTGGTAAGTAACTTGCTTATGAACCTCATGGTTCCGGGTTCAGTCCCACTGCGTGGCACCTTAGGCAAGTTTCTTCTACTATAGCCTCGGGCCGACCAAAGCCTTGTGAGTGGATTTGGTAGACGGAAACTGAAAGAAGGTCGTCGTATATATATATATATATATATATATATATATGTGCGTATAGAAGAAGAAAAATAAAATGGAGATTGAACCAGTATTTCTTTAGATGAAACCATCCCTTCATGAGGATAACGCAACCGTTAATCGAATTTATATATGCATACACACACAATATATATACCCTTTTTTACTCTTTTATTTGTTTCAGTCATTTGACTGTGGCCATGCTGGAGCACCGCCTTTAGTCGAGCAAATCAACCCCAGGACTTATTCTTTGTAGGCCTAGTACTTATTTTATCGGTCTCTTTTGCCGAACCGATGTATGTATGTGTGTGTATATGTTTGTGTGTCTGTGTTTGTCTCCCCAACATCACTTGACAACCGATGCTGGTGTGTGTACGTCCCCGTACTAGTAAGGGATTTAAATGAAGTTCGAAGTTTTTCATAGATTCCTGAATAGCTTAGCGAATTAAAGAAGATGAAGTAAAATAATGCTGAGAAACAATCCGTGTATAAGGTAATATCTATCACCACTAAGGCGGCGAGCTGACAGAAATTTTAGCACGCCGGGTGAAATGCGTAGCTGTATTTCGTCTGCTGTTACGTTCTGAGTTCAAATTCCGCCGAGGTCGACTTTGCCTTTCATCCTTTCGGGGTCGATTAAATAAGTACCAGTTAAGCACTGGGATCGATGTAATGGACTTAATCCCTTTGTCTGTCCTTGTTTGTCCCTTCTATGTTTAGCCCCTTGTAGACAATAAAGAAATAAGAAACGTTAGCACGCTGGGCGAAATGCTAAGCGGTAATTCGTCCGTTATTATGTTCTGAGTTCAAATTCCGCCGAGGTCGACTTTGCCTTTCATCCTTTCGGGATCTATAAATTAAGTACCACTTGCGTACTGGAGTCGATCTAATCGACTGGCTCCCCCCCACCAAAAAAAAAAAAAAAATTTCGGGCCTTATGCCTAGAGTAGAAAAGAATATCTTTCACCACTTACAAGTGGACGTTGTGTCAGAACACAGAATACTGCGATAGTTACCGTGAGGAAACCTCATATATGGTTTTGTGACGCATATGAACATGTTTGCTTACATCGCTAGTGGGAAACAATCACCACCATCGACGCCGCCAGGACTACTATTTTTAAATGGTTACTTTTAAGTGGTGATAAAAATTACTTTTTGGTATTAAAACTGATTCTATCACTATTAATCTGTGTTTCAATTTCATTTAAATTCAATAGAAAATTTCAATTTATAGTTTTTTCCCATCATTTCACTCTATGAGATATTCTGACGTAATCTTTCTTTCTGTTTGTTGTTTCGCTGTAGATCTTCACCCAGTTAACTTGCTTGCTTTAGCCATTGATGCCAGCAAGAATATCAGCTCAGGAATCCGACGTATATTTGATGTAGAAAGCCAAGTCGGGGCTTTTGTAATGACCCATATAGAAAACCCACCAAGTTTTAGTGCAAATCAAATTTTTACCAAATGTCCATATTTTCCCGAAGAATTCTCTTTCTTCTTTACCTTCAAGTATGAACCCGATGGCAACATAAGAATCGGTAGTAACGGTGGTGGCAGTGCTAGTTGGGACATTCATGATAAAGACGACAAACGAGTTCAATGTATCTTTTCTCTAAGAAATAACAAAACTGGTGCTAATTTAATCTCTTTGGAAATTGCTAATCATTTTGTAATGTTCACCTATAACCGGACAAGAAAGAAATTTTTTGATGTTAAATTGATGCGTTCTCAATGGCATAGTGCTGGAGTAAGTGTAAGCCAAAACAATACCCATTTGGTACTTGATTGCATCGACCAACAGAAACGACGCATCAAAAGAACTTTCCCAGCTTTGATGAAAATTACGGATGCTGTATTCCATCTGGGCGAATGTTCAAAGAAAACTACACCTTTTCAGGTAATTATATGTTTATATCTATATTCTTTGCTGTCTCTCTCTCTCTCTCTCTCTCTCTCTCTCTCTCTCTCTCTCTCTCTCTCTCTCTCTACTTTCATAACCCAGTTTACCAAACTTCTCGTAAACAACGAAACAGAGATATTAATCTATGACTCCTTAATACATTTATCTTTTATTTGTTTCAATCATTGGACTGCGGCCATGCTGGGGCACCACTTTGAAGAGTTTACGCTAACAAATTGACTCCAGTATTTATTTCTTAAGTCTGGTACTTACTCTATAGATCTCTTTTGCTGAACAACTATGTTAAGGGATTGTAAGCAGACCGGGGCTCAAACACAAATATAAAGACATACACACACACACACACACACATGCATGACGGGCTTCCACATAGATTCCATTCACCAAATTCATTCACCAGGCATTGATCGGCCCAGGGCTAGAGTTGACGACACTTGTCAAAGATGCCGCGTAGTGTGACTGAACTCGAAACCTCATGGACGCAAAGCAAGCTTCTTAGTCACAGAGCCACGCCAGCAAATAAACTTTTTTGAATTTAAAATGTATTCATTTGAAGCAATATCGGATACATCTCTCTCTCTCTCTCTCTCTCTCTCTCTCTCTCTATATATATATATATATATATACTATATATATATATATATATATATATGTGTGTGTGTGTGTGTTGTGTGTGTGGTGTGTGTGTGGTGTGTGTGTGTGTGTATGTACGATTTTGTAGAATATCCTACTTGTATGGAGTCGTATAGAAATGATAAGCTTCCAACTTTGTTTCAGGGTCTTCTGAAAGAACTACTATTTTTGCCTGGAACAGATGCCAGTAGTTTAGCTTGTCCACAGAATCGAATAACCGCTGGCAGTGACAATACATTGGTTTCTTCAGGTAAAATATGTCAATGTTAATGATTCGAAAAAAAAGTTGCTTTTTATTTTCTTTATTCATTTAATAATGCAAAACTGTAATAAGCACAGGCGTGGCTGTGTGGTAAGATGCTTCCTTTCCTGTAGCCCCCTGTGGGCAGTAAAGATGCTTTCTTTCAAACCGCATGTTTCTTCTACTAAAGTCTCGGGCCGACCAAAACCTTGTGAGTGGAATTGGTAGACGGAAATTGAAAGAAGTCCGCCGTGTATATGTATGTATGTACGTATGCATGTATATATATATATATATAGGGTGGGGTCGTTGTGTTTGTCTCCTACTACCGCTTGACAACCGGTGTTGATCTATTTATGTCTCCGTAACAAGTGGTTCTGCAAATGAGACAGGCTTCACAAAAAAGTACTGGGCTTGATTCGTTCGACTAAAATTCTTGAAGGTGGTGCTTAAGCATGGCCGCAGTCTAATGGCTGAAACAAGATATAATACATTATGACGTGATTTTTACCCCTTTTAAAGAAAGAGTGTTCGGTCAGAAGATTCGTATTATTTCTTAATATAATAAAACTTTCAAATTTTGGCACAGGGCTAGCAGTTTGGGGGGGGGGGGGGAGAAGGAAGTCAATTACATTGATCCCAGTACTTGACTTATGTTATCGACCCCGAAAAAGTGAAAGGCAAATTGAACTTCGGTGGAATTTGAACTCAGAATGTAAAGAAGGTATGCTAACGGCTCTACCACCTCATCGCCTTTTACATAATCCTACTCTTGGCACAAGGCCTGAAGTTTGGGGTAGGGTTAATCGATTACATCGACCCCAGTTCTCAATTTGTGCGTAATTCATCGACCCTGAAAGGATGAAAGGCGAAGTCGACTTCGCCATAATTTGAACCCAGAACGTAAAAAACGGACGAATTCCTTAATATAATATAAGCACTTATATAAGCAGGGGAAATGTTAATATAGATCATGAAGATAAAGAAGTACTAAGTAGAGTCAAGCGATACTCGCGAGTGAATATCACTTGGAAAGGTGTAACATGCATTCGATAATTGTTCTAAATGTCATGGTAGTCACGAACGGACATAGACACTATCTTGAGCCTCTTATTCCGCGACGGAACATCTAGGATATGACAGCAGGAGAATGAGAGGTCTGCACCAGCACTAGGTTGGTAATTATTACAGTTGAGTAGACAAGAGAACAGCATAAAAGGAAATACTTTGCTCAAGAGCACAACAAACTGCTTCGTCCAGAAATTGAACTCGCATTCTTTCGATCTTGAGTCTTCACTCAAACGTAGTAATTTTTACTACAATTAATATTAACGTTTATGTTACCATATTTCTGCTGAAATACATAGTCTCTGTTTCGTATAATTTTGAAATAATAAAGAATTTATTAAAATAACTTTGTCATTATTTATCTGGTGTTTTAAGCGCGAAATTTTGATGGAAAATTATAATAAACAGGGAGTGTGGGTCGGTATCAAAAGCTATCTTAAATTAGGAGAGGTAATAGCATAGTTAAAGAGGGATGCGGTTGGAGTCTCGGCAGTCCACTACGGACGACATTTTTTTAGAGTAGCTTTTTTATATTTGTATTCTACTATGGCCTTCAAGCTTATATACCGTTCCGAGCGCAGAAACTTTAACTACATCACTGACAGGAAGTTACTATAAAAATAATAATGAAGATTTCAAACACACGCACGCACGCATGCGCACAGACACACACAGGTACACACACACACTAGCACGCACACGCACATACGTTCGCGCTCTCAATGGGATAAGTATGGTCGAACGTATCGATCTTAAAATATAGATAGTACTTATTTTATCAGACTTAGAAGGATGTTAAAAAAATATAAACCTCAGTAAGGTTTGAGCACAGAGCATAAGGGATTTAACCAAGTTTAGCAAAGTACTTTTCTCTGACACTCTACTGATTACAATGGCTTATATTGGCACAAAGATTTTAGCATAAATAACAGTAAAGGATGTCTCTACTTGAAAAGCAGCGAGTTTTGGTTTGTTCTTTGAATCCTGCAATTTTCTTTTGACTAACAGGGATATGGAATAAACCTCAAAGGTTGGAAGACGGAAGCTGTACGTGGAAAGATATGGGTAACGTGGCGTATGACTTACAGAAAAACCTTCTTAAGGTCTGTGTTAATGGAATATGGAAGGATACACCTAAGACTCGTAAGTAACTTTAAATATAGAAAAATAACTTTTTAAATAATATAAGCTACCTATTTTGAACTATTTAGTTAGTATTGTTTTGATTGGTACATTTTAAATATAATTTGGTTTATGTAATAAAAGATCACATATACATACATACATGCATAGACAAATTTATATACTGTACACTTATACACACCCACACATGCATACACACATATAACTTTTCTTTGAAGGACTATGTCCGAAACTCCCCACAGCAAGTTTACTGTACTCTCTTTGTCGATTTTACTAAATAATACAATTGTTGCTGAAGAAGATCGATACCAATCTATTTGGAATTTGTTTAATCGTATAGATATATACAAACATATAATGTGTGTGCGTGTGTGTGTGTGTGTGTGTGTGTGTGTGTGTGTGTGTAACACCATCGTAATGGTTTGAAATGGATCACGATTCGCTACTCAGTCACTCGAACAGTCAGAAGTAGCATACAATTCTCTCTCACTTCCACTCTACAGTTTTTAAAAGGAATAGATTAGATAATTTATATAAATATATTATACACAAGACTGTCATGGATGGAACGCCTTTATCTTTTATCCTTTATCTTTCACTTATTTCAGCCATTAGACTGTGGCCGTACTAGGGGTACCACTTTGTAGAATTTTAGTCAAACGAATCAATCCCATAACTTTTTTTAAAGCTGGTTGAAGTTATGATCTAATGGAAGCTTTCCTATAATTGCTTTGAACAAAGGTGTAGGGGCGCTTGTATGGTAAGAACTTTACTTCCCAACTACATAGCTTCTGTCGTCTCTTTTGCCGAACCGCTAGATTGCGGGGACGCAAACACACCAACACCGGTTGTCAAGAGGTGGTGGTGGTGGACATACATGCATGCATGCATACATACATACATACATACATACATACATACATACATACATACATACACACGTACACGCATCTAATCAATACCACGAGCTTCTTTTAGTTTCCTTCACCAAATCCACTCACAAGGCTTTGGTCAGCCCGAAGTCACAGCAGAAAATATTTATATAAGGTGCAGCACAATAGGACTGAACCCAGAGCCATGTGGTTGGGAAGCAAAGTTCTTACCACATGCCTGTATTTCTCTTCAAAGCAATAATAGGTAAGCTTCTATTAGATCATTCGTTACAAATGGTAAACTCTTTCGTCTCTTTAATGACACAGCTTAATAACACCATCACCCTAGGGCCACCTGCAGACTTTCGGGAACATTCTCTACCTGTTCCCGACGCCTCTTTTTCTATCGCCACAGGATTTAAGAAAGTGTGACGGTGTTGGTATCTTGGTTTGCTAAATAACCTGCTTGATGAATATAATCGAATTTGTATTGATCTGGTGCAACGGGTTCCACGAGTCCAGTAGTTATCAAGATGCAGGATTTGTATGGTGTTACCTTGTCTTAGATGCGCATCTAATGAGCTGATGGGCTTCATCTACTCTGGGTTCATTGGAGTGTCTGTGAATGACCTTCCTCCGATGGCAATTCTGTGACACACTTATTAAATCATAGCTGGAACCCCGGTAGGCGCTACTACTCCGAGTCAGAGTAGACCTAAGAACAAAAGTGGCTAAGTTCCACACTCACCAAAACTCTGGAACTCTCAAATCAAGATCCCTCTAACGGATGCAACCAGGACACAGAGCAGAAGTAAGATCGTAACAAGACTGGCACCCCGAAATTAATAAAAAGAACAGCATACCAAGTTATGCAACCGACTGTCGACTCTAACATAGATTTCTTTTTCTTAGGATTGGTTTATTAACGACGATACTTTGGCTAGTAAGTTCGCCTTCTGTTCAATTTCTAAGCATAAGACTAACCCATTAAGTTAAAAAAAGAAAAATTGCTCTTAAATAACATAGTTGTAAATATCAACGCTTTATTGCACAATGGCTGTGGGTCATGTTTTATTCTTGACAGCTTTAAAATTTGTTTCTTTTACACTTTAGGCAGTTGTCGGTTGGATTACTTCGAATGGTACCAAGACATAAAGGTCGACGGTGGAGCTGTTGATGTTGAGGTGTTTACAATTCCTGGGGAAGGACTGTTTGCTGCTTTTGCTAGTAATTCACAGAGCAACAACAAACAGAACAAGCACAATAGAAGCCAGAAACCCAAATTAGTTGCAGATCATAGTGGCTCTTCGGCGGTGTATAAATGGTCAAACGATAAGCTGATACTCTATCAGAAACTACCGACAGATGCTGCGCATTCTTTCAAAAGCTTTAAGATGGACAATCAGGTAGAGTTGCCAGCTGCTTTTCACCTCATGCTTTATTGTTTCTTCGATTATTTACACACACACACACACACACACACACACACACACACACACACACACACACACACACACACACACACACACATATATATATATATATATATATAAACATTGGTTATAGAACAAACATTAAATTCGAATCAACGGCTTTATATATGACACCATACCTCAAACATATAATCATATATAAATATTACCATGGTTCTTAAACACATAAAAATATACATATGCATAAAAACACAGAAGGTAAAAATATATATGCGAATAAAATATAAATAGAACGGCCTATCAAAAAGGTAAATATATACGACCAGAAATTCATAAAAATTCTAAAGTGTGCCATACTACAAGGAAACTAATAAACTAAGATAAAATAAAATATCAAACAACTAAAAAGGTTTTATGAAGCGATTAAAAATACTTTTAAAAGTTTTTTTAAATCACCTCACACAAAGTACGTCCAAAGTTCAATTTTTAAAACCATGGTAGGTTAGAGTTCATGAGCAATCAGACTTCCACAAGGTCAAATTCAAATATATCAATGGCCATTTCGGGAGCTCACCACTACGGTTCAATTACACGGCATCACGGCAATGACCCCCTCATCAGGATGAACAGAAAACAGGAAACACGTACAGAGCAAAACTAAAACTGTATTCGGTGGGCTTCTTTCAGTTTCCGTCTACCAAATCCACTCACAAGGCTCTGGTCGGTCCGAGGCTATAGTAGAAGACACTTGCCCGATGTGCTACGCAGTGGGACTGAACCCGGAAACGTGGTTCATTAGCAAGCTACTTACCACACAGCCACACCTGCGCCTATATATATATCGCTAGCCACTACACATTCTTTATTTTCTCTCCCTATTTCTTTCTGTGTTCCTTTCTGTGGAAGAGCGTAGGCTCGAAACGTTAAAGACTTTTTCACTTCCCGAGCGTTAAACTAATACATCTTTTTGTTGTCTACACCACCTGTCTTTGTCTTTCTTTGGTGAATTCTTCCCATATATATATATATATATATATATATACTATTATATATAATATATATATTATATACATATATATATATATATATATATATATATATAGTGTAATAAATAAAATATATGCATACATACATATATGTACGTATGTACGTACCTACATCTACATGTATATATACATGCATATATAAATTATATACGTGAGTACAGGACACCACAAATAGACGCAGAACTCAACGAGAACGAAAAAGTAAAAACAAGCATGGAACGAACCTTTTTTTTACAAAGATAAAACAGAGTACTAGACAAACTACACAAGGAATAAATCCCCTTCATATATATATATATATATATATAATGTATATATATATATATCTATATGTATATATATGCATATATAACACACATATATATACACATATATACATATATATATATATGCATATATATACACACATATATATACACATATATACATAATATATATATGCATATTA
>NC_042998.1:95239230-95249230 GCF_006345805.1 Octopus sinensis
CGAGTCGAGTACTCCCTTGCACGCTCCGTTGACTCGAACCTTGCTTCTATTGTGGCGAATTTACCGCCTCTGGTTAGATATCTTTCATAGTCGCACCAAGACACTTTTCGATGGTGCTTTCCTGCAGGTGTTCAAATCTTCTTTTTTCTCTGCATTGTATACTTTATAGACAATAGTCTTTTCTTTAATTTAATTTTTTATTATCCATCTGGATTATTCCATTTCTGCACGCTAATTTTATTTTTAATTTATTCCCATTCATGTGAAACCACTTATTCAAGTTCAAGTCATTGATGCAATTTTATACCAATTGCTATTTTTACTTTTGTTATGTTACGATTATATTATACTTTAGTTTGATTTTAATTATTACTTACTACATATAATTCAATTGTTATTATTATTTTTATTGTTAAAGTGAAAGTATCTGACATAAAATAGAGAAATGTTTTTGTTTCACTTTTAACACATAATACTGAAATAGTGGAGAAGATATGATATTGCTGTGGGCTCGCTCTAGGCAAGAAGTTGAACATTTTTTTCCCCATGAAACTACATGGATCCTAAGTAAAGCATATGTAAAATGTGAATGGAATTGGTTGTGTAGTTCTCAAGTTTTAGGGATTCGTAGTGGAGAAGATATGATATTGCTGTGGGCTCGCCCTAGGCAAAAAGTTAAAATTTGTTTGCCGATGACACTCCCCGGACCCTGAGTAAGGCATGTGTAAAATTTGAATGAGATTGGTTGTGTAGTTCTCAAGTTTTAGGGAAACACACAGACAGATAGACAGACACACATTCTCAGCTTTATATAGAGAGAGATTACTTCCTTATCTATGCAGTTGTATAAATTGCTTCAAATATTTTCTTTTAAATTTTCGCTCCTACAGCATGAGCATTCATGTTATATATTGAATATTTGTTTTTCTTGTTGCGAGAAAGACAAGGAAAAGCAGAAGATAGATTATGTGTGTGACCATGTGTGCCTATGTGTGCATATACGTGTGTGGGGGTGTTAATGGGTGTAGCCTCATGTGTATGTCTGCTTTTTGTTTAACATTGAATATTACATATTTATAAGTTAGATGCAGCATTACTTATGTGTGTGTGTGTGTGTGTGGTGTGTGTGTGTGTGTGTGTGCTTGTGTGTGTGTGTATGCTATCTAATAAATACAGTATATATTTTTATGTGCTGCTATTAGTTTCATGTGCTGAGAGCATACCAGACAGTATATTTAACACGTCTGGTGTCCTAGCACAATCATCAGGCACTGAAAGCGTGTTAAAAGCGTGTTAAAACCCTCTCGGTACATGAAACTAATAGTAGCACATAAAAACATGTTGCCACTTCGAAATTGCAGAAATTATTGCTAAATGTGATACATTAATGAAATCTTTACTAGAAGAGAAACGTGGGAATATTTGGACGTTTATGCATTTCCTAGAAGATTAGAGGATATGCACTTGGTGAAAGAATGACCGACTAAATCTCTAAATCAAAATTTCAACTAAAGACCCATTTTATGAATTAACCGCAGGCGTGGCTGTGTGGTAAGAAGTTCGCTTCCCAGCATCGGTCTGGGTTCAGTCCCGCTGTGTGGCACTTTATATATATTTATATGTGCGTGTGCGTGTGTGTGAATATGTGTGTATATGTGTGTGTGTGTGTGTGTCATTGTGTATGTGTTTGTCCTCCACTACCGCTTGACAACCAGTGTTGGTGTGTTTATGTCCTCGTAACATAGCGATTCGGCAAAAAGCTCAATAGAATAAATACTAGGCTTGATGGGTATACTGGGCTTTGTATATTTTACCCCAGTGTCACTTTGATGGCATGCACTGCTCTCTCACTCAATAATAATAATAATAGTAATAATAATAATAATAATAATAATAATAATAATAATAATAATAATAATATTGATAATGATAATGATAATAATAATAATAATAATAATAATAATAATAATAATAATAATAATGATTTTTTCTAAAACTCTTCACGGCGCTACCCAAGCATGGCTGCAGTCTAATGACTGAAACAAGTTTTAAAAAAACGACAGATGATAATAGCTACATAGACATTGAATATCGTTTTTATTGCTTTAATTTTCAGACAATGGGTGCTGTGGATTGGGAGTATTTCACTATCAACGATGATCATTATTTGGTTGTGGCAAACAGTTACAATTTTGGGCCGCAAAACTTTAAAAAAATCAACACTTACAATACAAAATCAACAGTGTACAAATTGAATATTCAAAAGAAAGCCTTTGAGAAATTCCAGAGTATCCCAACCTATAGGTAAGTCTATTTGTACTTTCACACTGTGAAGTAATACTATCGCCTTATTCATTGATTTTTTTTCTCTTCCTCTTCTTTCTTTCTTATTCATTTCTTTCTTTCTTCCTTTCATTCTTCCTTCCTTTCTTTTCTTCCTTTTTACTTTGTATGTGTGTGTGGGTACATACATACAACCATACATACATAAATACATACATACATACATACATACATACATACATACATACATACATACATACATACATACATACATACGAACGTACGTACGTACGTACATACATACATTTAATTTTTTTTACTGGCACTCCGTCGCTTACGACGACAAGGGTTCCAGTTGATCCAATCAACGGAACAGCCTGCTCGTGAAATCAACGTGCGATTGGCTAAGCACTCCACAGACATGGGTACCCCTTCACATACTTCTCAGGGAGATTCAGCGTGATACAGAGTGTGACAAGGCTGGCCCTTTGAATTACAGGCACAACAGAAACAGGAAGTAAGAGTAAGAGAAAGTTGTGAAAGAGTACAGCCGGGTTCGCCATCATCCCCTGCCGGAGCCTCGTGGAGCTTTATAAAGATTAAAACAATAGGTAGAAGAATACAGAAAGTAAAATAAAGTTCACTGTTCATCTTCTTCGAGAAGGCGTGTAGGCTGGTCGGTACTTCCGTGAAGGTATTGGTCCTTAAGTATAATCCCTGGTAAATCCAGGCAGTATTTTGGTAGTATTTTGAATGTTGCGTTCATGTTGAAGGAATCGATTAATACTTAAGGACCTATACATTCACGGAAGAAGATGAGCTGTGAACTTTATTCTCCTGTCTGTTTTCTTCTATCTACTGTTTTATTCGTTTATAAACTGTGAATTCCCTGTCTAGAACTTTCATAAATACTGACCTTGTCTCTGATGACGAAATACCCAGTGTATTGAGATGCTAACCTATCACTTGGCATATCCCAGAAACAGGTGTAAGACATCCAATAATAACTAATTAATTAACTCAAATTCACTTTACTCTAATTAAATATTCTAAATGATTTGAGATACTCGTCGTGCCTTGGTTTTTGCTGTTCTTTTCCTCTCATATATATATATATATATATATATATATATAATTTCATGGGCTCATCCTCACTGCGTAACAAATGTTCTCAACTATGGTCTCGGGCCGACCAAAACCTTAGGAGTGGATTTGATAGACAGAAACTGAAAGAATCCCATAGTGTATGTATGTATATATGTACATAAACGTATATATACATATGTGTGCGTCTGTGTGCGTGCGTGTGTGTGTGTGTGTGTGGCGGGTGTTTGTACCCCACCACCGTCTAGCAACCAGTGTTGGTTAGTCTATGCCTCTGTAACTTTGCGGTTCGGCAAAAGAGGGTATTTAGAATAAGTACCAGGATAAAAAAAAACATGAGTATTGGGATCAATTTCTTCGATTAAGCCCTTCATATATATATATATATACATACCTGGATACAATTTTTTTTTACACGAGAGTTCCGGACCGAAATAATGAACTCATTTCCATACAGCCAATCAGAACTCACCTTGATCTTGTTGTCAAGTTAACAAACACACTTTACCAAGTAAACTCAGGACGAAGAACGGAGTTGTAAATCGACCGATCGCTAAGTTATGCTTGATTTTAGGAGGCAAGTAATTAAACAGATTTGTATCTATACGCATTATCGGATTTTGTTAGGACCCCATATGGTAAACATGTGGATGAGGAAAATGTGGGTAGAGGGTGATGTGCTAACAACCCTCTCCCCTTATTGTTTTAGAAAGTAAACAACAACACAAATAACTACGCAGAGGCAACCATGGTTGAAACAAGATCAAGAACAACAAGCATTCTTAAAAGTGAAAAGAAGCATGGTCATTCCTTACCCAAATGACCTAATCTTATCGCCCGTCACTTGTCATGCACTCATAAATTAGTTTGATAGTTTAGCTCTGATTGGCTCTATGCAAATGAGTTTATAACTGGGGTCCGAAACTCTCGTGGGAAAAAATTTCGCCACTGGGACAGATGAAGGAAGGTATAAATGTATCCCATTTTACTGTAATTACTTAGTTTTACTATACTGGACAAGAGAATAATGCAAGTTGATGAAAGGGAGGTAACTGAACTGAAGACAATTACTTCCATTAACAATCTGGAGTTCAGTTTTCTTGATAATTTTAGCGAAGTAGTTACCCTTGAATTGAGCACAGAAGTGTTGCGTTTCGCATTTTAATATAATTGCTCATTTCTCTACATACTGGTTCTATACAATTTTTTTTCGGATCATTCCGTCGTATTATGCGTTTACAGAACGCGTATTTCTTACCTTATCAAACCAGAATTTCAACAGATTGCAGCCATCGCTATAATCATCTTTCTAACTTTCTAACTTGCTATCCTCTTTTGAACAAGGGTACACTGTCCATAAATTTCATTTCCTTACCTTTTCGTTGATAGACTTCGTTGTATTTTGCCTGAAAATATATATCAACAACATGTTACTTTCAATAACTCAAAAATACAGACAAGCTCTCGTCTAAATTCACATTATATATTCACCTCTTCAAATTCATTCCAAAGTGATTCAGCATAGATGCCGTCTAATGATTAAAACAAGTAAAAGATAAAAGATGCAATATACAAACTTCAACCAAACATATCGACCTCTTAGAACTGAGAACCATTTTAATTCCTTTTTCAATAACATTTCCCTTTCATTTATTCATCTTCGATAATTAAATTCGAAATCCGTAGTATAGCTAGAATATGTGCTCTCTGGGACAGCACTTAAGTTTCTTTCACACCCTCATTCCTTCATCCCCCGAATTTCAACGAGCCTAAACAGGCTTATGCAGTAGACTCACTTGTGCCCCACCACCATCTCGTAAAAGCATCGCCTGGAGCGAACAATCACCACTTCGCTCAATCCTCCTTGCTTCCCCGGCTTTGCTACAGTTCAAAATCAATTCTCCTAACTCCTTTCAGATGCTACAATACACCAAAAGTTGAACGTGTAAGATTACAACTTCAGGCAGCAAACAAACTATATATATATACGGTGTGGTGTAAAAGTAGGTATACAGTTATGAAAAAGGAAAACACATACAATACTCATTTATTTTTTATCAAAAGAATTAAAAGTTACAATAAAATTATTATTATAGTTATGATTAATGACACTGAAAATATCAAAAATGAGACTAACTAATTTAATGTGCTAAAAATGTTAATGAATTAAGTATTATAACGTTGATGTGATGTTTACTGTATACCTACTTTTACACCCCATATATATAAATATATATATATATCAACAGTAGCAATATGGAATTGTAATATATATAGAGAGAGAGAAACAGAGAGGGGGGACAGAGCGGACAGACAGATGGACAGACAGACAGACGGACGGACAGACATGCAGACAGACGGACGGATGAACGGGCAGGCAGACAGGCAGACAGGCAGACAGACAGACAGACAGACAGACAGATAGATAGATAGATAGATAGATAGATAGATAGATATAGATAGATAGATAGATAGATAGATAGATAGATAGATAGGCGGATGGATAAACACATTTGTCATCTTCGCTAAGCAGCTATCCAACCTGAATCGATGTGCTTTAGATACTGAGAAAGCTCTTTGAATTCCGTCGTACTTTAAGTTTAATGTTAGTGCAAATTAGTCAACATGAAAATTTACACCTTATCATCAAATTCTTCATTAATTAATTTATTTATTATATTTATTATTTATTCATATTTCGTTTTTGGATTTGGTTTGCAAGATTCTTTATGTGAGTTCGTGTGTTGAAGCATATTCTATTGTCTGGGGAGAGTCATTTTCTTTTTGTGCCTTACAATATAACACACTCACCGGTAAAATTTCCACTTCTCAATTATTTTTATTTTCCTAAAATTTTCGTTGCGTCTTGCAACCTTTTCAATAGTTATCCATATTTATTTATATATTATTTATACATATACTTCAACGCTTGCTTCTTTATTTTTGTAGCGCAATCGATTGGGAGTTCTTCAGTATTGGCGACCAGAAATACCTTGTTGTGACAAATGCACAAAATTCTAATGACCCCCATGAGCATTACAGCGTGATTTACCGTTGGCAGGGAGTTGATCAGTTTGTACCGATTCATCGAATGAAAGTATTGCCATCTGCTGACATTGAAGTATTTCATATCAAACAGGACATATTTTTACTTTACGCAAATCCAAAGTCTAACATATCACAGATTCTTCGAGCAAAATTTGTATAAAATATTCTTATATATTTTAGAATGAAATATATTCTTAGATATCTGTTAATACTACTACTGTGTCAATTTTTTTTTATGATGTAGATAACACAGAGTTAACATAGCATTCGTTACATATGCTATGCATACATATGTGTGCGTGTGTGTGTGTGTACATATATATATATATATATATATATACACGCACACACAAATGTATGACTGCATGCATTGTATGTATCTATATATGTATGTATGTATGTATGGATGGATGCATGCATGCATGCATGTGCCTGTATGCGTGTTTATATATCATATGTATAGAGAGGGGGAACGAAAAAGAGAAATAAAGGCTTCTAAGAACTGAAAGTTGAAGAGTGGGAGTTAAAGTAAGTATACAAGAGAAAAGGGTGGAGGTAATATGGAGATTAAAGCATCAAGAGGAGAAAGAAGAACATTAAGACGAAGAAAACTTTGTGGCATCATTACGTGTCAAGGGTACGTGTATTTGTGTGTGTATGTATGTATGTATGTATGTATGTATGTATGTATGTATGTATGTATGTATGTATGTATGTTTGTATGTATGTATGTATGGGTGTATGTATGTATGTATGTTTGTATGTATGTATGTATGTTTATATGTGTGTATGTATGTATATATGTATGTATTATGTATGTATGTTTGTTTGTTTGTATGTATGTATGTATGTAATGTCATTATTCAGTTTTATTTCAAGATTTCTTGCCAATAGAAAAAGAGCCAATTTCTAACCTAAATCCTTCATTGGAATTTCAACAACATCAACAGGGTGTATATGTATGTATGTATGTATGTATGTATGTATGTATGTATGTATGTATGTATGTATGTATGTATGTATGTATGTACACGATGGGCTTCCATCCTGCTTCCGTCTGCTATATTCACTCAAAATATTAATCAGCTTGAGGCTATAGTACCAATGATTCACATAGCGAGACCGAACCCAGAAACACATAGTTATAGTTTTTAACTATACTGCCAAATCTGCATCGATGTTACTGATATGTTTCTTTTTAAATGCTC
Organism: Octopus sinensis; assembly: GCF_006345805.1. Classification (NCBI taxonomy): domain Eukaryota; kingdom Metazoa; phylum Mollusca; class Cephalopoda; order Octopoda; family Octopodidae; genus Octopus; species Octopus sinensis. Next base: position 95,246,874 of record NC_042998.1, read on the forward strand.
GGTGAGGTATCATTTATACTTCGTGCCGTGAGACTGGATCGAAGTCGAACCAAAAGAGTTTCTTTTTTGCGATATGAAAACGGAATAGAAGACAATGTATTAGAATTTGTTGAATTCTTGCTTACATAGTCGTATAGTATGATTATGAAATTTAAACAGGTGATGTCTGTGATTTCACTCTGTGGTTAAGATTGTTTGCCTCTCCTCGCATAAAGTATAAGGTAAAAGATAACAAATCTTCAGAGTTGTTATCTAAGAAGTGACAAGTGTATAACAAGGGCTACAGCTTTCAGAGATGCTGTATCCTAAGACCACACATTCCATGCTACTTATCTGGGCTTTTACACTGTCTGAAGAATCAAATGTTTCAAATAAATATGTAGGGAGGGGACTAGTCGATAAATTTACCGACCCCCGAAAGGATGAAAGGCAAAGTCAACCTCAGCGGAATTTGAACTCAGAAAGTGAAGATAGACGAAATACCTATTACTTTACTACCCACAAGGGGCTAAACACAGAGAAGACATACAAGGACAGACAAACGGACCAAGTCGATTACATCGACCCCAGTGCGTAACTGGTACTTAATTTCTCGACCCCGAAAAGATGAAAGGCAAAGTCGACCTCGGCGGAATTTGAACTCAGAACGTAACGGCAGACGAAATACGGCTACGCATTTCGCCCGGCGTGCTAATGATTCTTCCAGCTCGCCGCCTTCCTGCACCAACATAATAATTTATGATATAATGTGTGGTTAAGAAACTAGCTTTGCAAACACTGCGCGGTACTTCTACTAGAGTGTCTAATGAAGGAATTTGGTTGATGGAAACTGTGTGGAAGGCTGTCATATATGTGTTTGCGTATCACATATACCCACAGTTTGACAACCGGTATTGTTTTGTTTACGTCTCCGTAACTCAGCGGTTCAGTAATAAGACCGATAGGATAAGTACTCGACTTTAAAAAGAAGACATAAGTAATGGGGTCGATTAGTTCGACTAGAATCTTTCAAGACGGTGTTCCAGTATGGCTACAGGCCTATGAGTGGAAAAAGTAAGATTTCATGGCTTTCTCTTAACTTCCAATCATTTTACACTTTTCAAAGTAAGGATGGGAGAGATGAAACGAAGTCAAAAAACACGAAGAACCAAAAATAAAATGCAATGTTTTTAATTAAATCCGCAATTCCGAGTCAGAAGAAAATTAGAAATGACATTAAAAGGCAATAAACAGTAACTGGAAATGACCCGAAATACGCCAGAAAATGTAGTTAATTTCCAATAAATTTGAGGCTGCGAGCTGGTAGAATCGTTAGCACGTCGGGCGAAATGCTTAGCAGTATTTCGTCTGCCGCTACGTTCTGAGTTCAAATTCCGCCGAGGTCGACTTTGCCTTTCATCCTTTCGGGGTCGATTAAATAAGTACCAGTTACGCACTGGGTCGATATAATCGACTTGATCCGTTTGTCTGTCCTTGTTTGTCCTCTCTGTGTTTAGCCCCTTGTGGGTAGTAAAGAAATAGGTATTTCGTCTGTCTTTACGTTCTGAGTTCAAATTCCGCCAAGGTCGACTTTGCTTTTCATCCTTTCGGGGTCGATAAAGTAAGTACCAGTCGCGTACTGGAGTCTATCTAATCGACTAGGCACTCTCCCTAAAAATTCTGGGCCTTGTGCCTAGAGTAGAAAAGAATAGAATTTTAAAAGTAAATTTGGAAAATTTCATTTTTTACATGTTTCAGTCATTGGATTGCGGCCATGCTGGTACACCGTCTTAAAAGGTTCAGTCAAACAAATCGACTCCAGTATTTATTTTTTTAAAGTCTGGTACTTGTTCTAACACACACAAGCACAGACGCACAGACACGTACAAACGCGAACACACACACACACATGCGAGAGCATATGCACATGCACATTCACACACACACACACATACACACACAAGCACAGACGCATAGATACGTACAAACGCGAACACACACACACATACACATGCGTGTGCGTGCGCGCGGTGTGTGTGTGTGTGCGTGTCCGTATCTGTGCGTATCCATCATATATATTTATGATGGATTTCCACACGGTTTCTGTGTACCAAATTCACTCACAAAGCATTAGTCGACCCGGGACTGTAATAGAAGACGCTTCTGTCCAAGGTACCGAGCTTTGGGACTGAACTTGAAACTACATGGTTGCAAGGCAAGCTTCTTACAACACAGCCATGCCTCCGCTATAACAATAAAAATTATTTTATTTAAATTGAAAATAAATAAATAAATGAATAAATAAAATTAAAATGCTATGTTCCATTTATCCTCAGAACATAAGAACCGAAACAAATTCAACAAAGCATCCATTTCCA
>NC_042998.1:95254230-95276730 GCF_006345805.1 Octopus sinensis
GGCTACATATGTTTCATAGCGGGCGGAACCTCAAAAGTAGCAAAATTGAAAGTGAAGTATACGTAGCCCAGATCTTATAACTCTTGTATAACGGGCTTCCTTCAGTTTACATCAACGAAATCCTCTCCGAAGTTATAGTAAAAGATACTTGCCCAAGGTGTCACGCAGTGGGACTGAACTATGACATGAGATATAGTTAAGAACGGCTTTTATAAAAAAAAATTCTATTCCGTGCACTGTTTCATCTCATGCTCTAGGAGAAGGATTTTATTTATTTATTTAATTTGCATAAACGTTATTTAAAAAAAAATGTAACTGAAGTGCGTTTATTGTTGCTACTTAGCAATTAATTTAATTCTCAATTGGTTTTGGTAATTTCCATATATGAATGCGAGTCAGAGAATAAGAAAAGAGCGTGATATTAAATTACACATTAAGTAGGATATAAAAACTGCCATTCCGCATCAATAGTGCTTCCATCGGTAATATGAATATTTTCCATATTTATTCAAAAATAAATTCCTGCAACATTTAAATTTAATTTGTCAAAATATTTTCGTCGCTTTGAAACCGCAACCTGTTCACTGGCAAAACTGACAAAGTTGATTAGAAAAAAAAATTAAGAGTTACTTCCCTTATACCAAACCAGTTGATTTATTTACCTTCAAAATGTAATTTCTATTAACGGTTATTTCCCCTCTGGCTTGCAATATTTTCGTTCATTAAAATCTAGTTACTTACCTTGTGTTGCTTCATCTAATCCTCCTAACAATAAAAAGATAAATAAAATAAAGGCATTTTCACGTATCTTATATGATGTATTATGTTGTTTGTCACGGGAAATAACAATTTATTTAAATTACGTGGGTTTTCATGGCTCTATCAAGTAAACGTAGTTATGCACAAAGATAAATTGTAAAACGTGAAATGTAAGGTATTGCTAACTAGAAATTTTCTTTTCTGCTCTAGTCACAAGGCCTGAAATTTGGGGGGAGGGGGCCGGTCGATTAGATCGATCCAGTGCGCAACAGGTACTTAATATAACGACCCCGAAAGAATAAAAGGCAAAGTCGATCTCGGCGGAATTTGAACTCAGAACGTAAAGACAGACGAAATACCTATTTCTTTATTACCCACAAGGGGCTAAACATAGAGGTGACAAACATGGACAGACATAGGTATTAAGTTGATTATATCGACCCCAGTACTTAACTGGTACTTAATTTATCGACCCCGAAAGGATGAAAGGCAAAGTCGACTTCGGCGGAATTTGAACTCACAACGTAACGGCAGCCGAAATACCGCGAAGCATTTCGCCCGGTGTACTAACTAGAAATATTAGAAACTTTAATAGAGTTTTAGATTATGCATTTACTAGATTTCTGCTAAATGTTACCTAAGGAATATCGGTTTCAAATTTAGGCACAAGGGCAGCAATTTCGCGGAAGGGGAACAAGTAAATTAGATCGACCCCAGTGCTCAACTGGTACTTATTTTATCGATCATAAAAGGACGAAGGACAACGTCAACCTTGGAGGAATTTGAACTCAGAACGTAAAGATGGATGAATTGCCGGAAAGCATTTTGTCCGGCGTCGCTAATGATTCTGCCAGCTTGCCCCCTTGTTACGTAAAGAATATCAAAAACTACTTTCACTTATGTCCATTGTCTGGACATCTTTCGTCATACACTTTTACTCTTTTACTTGTTTCAGTCATTTGACTGTGGCCATGCTGGAGCACCGCCTTTAGTCGAGCAAATCGACCCCAGGGCTTATTCTTTGTAAGTTTAGTACTTATTCTATCGGTCTCTTTTGCCCAACCGCTAAGTTACGGGGACGTAAACACACCAGCATCGGTTGTCAAGCGATGTTGAGGGGACAAACACAGACACACAAACATATACACACATATACATAAATATACGACGGGCTTCTTTCAGTTTCCATTAACCAAATCCACTTACAAGGCTTTGGTCGACCCGAGGCTATAGCAGAAGACACTTACCCAAGGTGCCACGCAGTGGGACTGAACCCAGAACCATGTGGTTCGTAAGCAAGCTACTTACCACACAGCCACTCCTACACCTATAAAGCCACTCCTATGATCTCTTCAACGATTCTGCTATCCCACGTGTACCCTCCTGTTCTGCTTAGAGAAACAGAACAGGAGGATACACGTGGGGTATTTTCACTTCGTAGTATGATTAGTAGAGTTAATCCTTTAGTGCATCAAAAGTCTAAAATAAACCTTGGGCTCAATTCTGATTTCTGTGGTGTGAAGCAAACAAGGGACAAATCTCACTTAATAATTACAATGAAATTTGAACAAACGAAGTTTGAACATACAACCTATATTTCATTTTCTCAATTTTCTTAATGTTCTTTTCCATCGTGATTTTGCCCTTTTATCACGTATCAGTGTTCATCCGGAACTCCAGTCAGTGTATATACGACAGGAACCAAAGTCGACCTCGCTTGACGGTCACCGACGTTTGATGTGTAGACGATCGACTTGCTGTGATTCCAACAGCAAACGCCGTATATACGAGGACTAGATATCAATTCGAGATCCGACTTGATAGTATCAATCCATTCCTTGATAGTATTAATCCACTTTTTGAATTATCATTTACACCTACCCAGAGATGCTCTGATGTGACTGCACAGGATGACTTCGCTTCGTGATTGTCTTGATTTAATATGTTCTCAGTGTGAAGACTCGTGGGTTGGTGCTTAGGAGTATTTGGCTCACGTTCGTAAGGTCGTGAGTTCAATTTCTTATTTCTTTATTGCCCACAAGGGGCTAAACATAGAGGGGGCAGACAAGGACAGACAAAGAGATTAAGTCGATTACATCGACCCCAGTGCGTAAATGGTACTTAATTTATCAATCCCAAAAGGATGAAAGGCAAAGACGACCTGGGCGGAATTTGAACTCAGAACGTAGCGGCAGACGAAATACCTATTTCTTTACTACCCATAAGAGGCTAAACACAGAGAGGACGAACAAGGACAGACAAACGGATTAAGTCGATTATATCGACTCCAGTGTATAACTGGTACTTATTTAATCGACCCCGAAAGGATGAAAGGCAAAGTCGACCTCGGCGGAATTTGAACTCAGAACGTAGCGGCAGATGAAATACCGCTAAGCATTTCGCCCGGCGTGCTAACGTTTCTGCCAACGTGAGTTCAATTTCTGGCAGCGTTGTGTCTTTGAGCAAGACACTTTATTTTGCGTTTCTCCAGTCTACTCAACTATCTAAAATGATCTGTACATATAATTCAAAGGACCACCCATATCACGCTGAATCTCTCTGAGAGCTATGTTAAGGGTGCACGTATCTGTGGCTAGCTCAGCCACTTGCACGTTAATTTCGCGAGTAGGCTACTCCGTTGATAGATCAGCAGGAACCTTTGCTGTCTTAACCGACGGAGCTCCAGTGTTTTATGTTCTCAACTGATTGAGTCGAATAAGGTATATTACTGGTACCTAATTTGCCGAGTACAGGGGGACGAAATAAGGATGTGCAATGAAACTTGATTGCTTTCTATGTTATACTAGCAAACGCCCCGCTGTCCATTGGACGGTGTAAGTTCGTTGTAAGACAAGAGACTAAAATAGTGTAATTCCGCTCGTCTATGCTTCTGTCTGTGATGCTCTGGCGATTGCAGTAGAAGCAGCATTGCGAGCACCATTGCGAGTTTTGCTTGTTAAGCTGTCTGTGATGTTCTGGCGATCGAATTAGAGGCAGTATTGCGAGCACGCCGGAGTTGTGCTTGTTGAGCTGTCTGTGGTGCCCTAGCGGTTGAAGTTGAAGCAGCAAGTTCTATCTGTAGTCTCGGGGGGGGGGACCAAAAACGTAACAAATATTTGACCACATATGGGCATGATCCGAAAAGTTCAGTTCTTGAATTCAGACATGTAGCAGGGTCTAAGCTGCTTTTCCAGATGAACCATCTTTCCATATCACATAGACCGCACTTTCCACTGCCGTTGGTGCAGGGCTTACACTTGCTTTCTATATTGTGTCCACGCACAAGCTTTTTATCTCTTTATACTTTTTACTTATATTTCTTATATATTTTTATTTACATTTTTATACATATACTTCTTACATATTTATAGAGATATTGGTTTATAGGTTTATTGCTTATATATTCTTTACACAACATTTTTCTGTATTCGACCTTCCAGCCTGCTTTTTTACCTGTGCGTATATAGACGTGTTTTCCTCTGTGTTTTTACACATTTTCCTGTATTTTTGCCTTTAGCCCTGTTTTTTCTTGTGTATAGATGTATGTATAATCTTTTTTGTGCGTGCGTATGTGTGTGCGTATATAGACGTATGCGAGTATGTGCGTATATAAGCGTGTGTGTTTACGTGCATACGGGTATGCGCGTATATAGACAGGGCTTACTCTTTGTACACTCCCTTAGATGAATGTATGCTGTTAGGCGCACGTACATGGGTGTGCAGGCGCGCATGTGTAGGTATGAACATGCGCGCTTACGCGAATACTATGAACTCTTTGCCCCCTTACTTTTACCCCCTTACTTTTACCCCCTTCCCTCATTTAGCGGTCATTCAAATAGCTCTTTTGTCTTAATAACGGTCAATCACACAGTAATTTCCCTTTGTATAACGGCCATTTTTCATAGCATTTTTCCGATGGCCGGATAACTGAAGAGATGGTGACGTGGATTTCCACCTCGGCATCCGAAACTCGGAGTTTTATCATAGCTACCGAATAATTGTCACATATTATATTTACAGACATATATATATATATATATATATATATATATATATATATATATATATATATATATATATGCATATATATATATAAATACATACACATCTATATATACATATACATATATATATACATCCAAAACTGAACAAAAGCAAACATGAGCGAAGACAGAAAAAGAAAAAGTAAAGTAAAAAGAAAAGGAAGAAGAGGAAGAAAGAACAAGGAAAAAAAACATGAATACCACACCAAGTACCTCGATTGGTCGCACACCACAAGGTTCAACGGAACCTACTGAAACACGCCAATACACTCGTGGCATTACCACGGGCGATGGCGAGGCTAAGGCATTGAAATAGCCAAGCACCCTCACGACCCGCCAACGATGACAAAATCTTCCCTGTTAGCAGCCCATCCCCTCCAAACTCTCAAACACAACAGACTGGAAGAAGAGGTTCACTGCCAAATCCCGATACTTAAGGATTCTGTTTCGTTCGGCAACAGGAACAGAGATCCTTCTATTTACGCGGCATCCAGGATGTGGGAGGAGCATAGGAATCACAGACTGTGACATCTCAGATGAGGTACCTACCTCTTACCCAGTGACATAGGTTAAAACCAATTGGTCTCTTCCCATCACTTCTGGATAATCCCACCAGATCCAGAACTGAAGGGATATTAACCCGAGCCAGGGCCCTCTTAATGATCAGGTTTAGTTCGGTGTGATGAACAAAACGACCATCAGCCAGAAGTAACCGTGTAATAACTACAGAATATAAGAATTCTGAAACCCCCTTCGGTCACGACACAGACCATGGGATTGTACCTAGAAAGTTACCCTCCCAGGTACAAGTCCAGGCAAGTTTGTTTATGGAAGACCAGCAGTCGCCCATGCATACCGGCCTCCCCTCTCCACATCACCAGTGTTATCCAAGGGCAAGGCAACGGCCAATACAGCTGGGCACCTGTGACGTTGCAACTCATTTCTACAGCTGAGTAAACTGGAGCAACGTGAAATAAAGTGTCTTGATCAAGAACACAACACGCTGCCCGGTCCGGGATTCGAGCTCACAACCTCACGATCGTAAGCTCAACGCTCTAACCCCTGAGCCATGCGCCTTCACAGAATATAAGAATAACTACAAAACACAATTAATGAAAACTTATAACCGTGTCCATTACGAATATTGTCGTGTTATTTGATGTTTTTTTTTTTTAATATGTACTAGAGTCGATTTGACTATAACCATTCAGCATGGCCGCAATCCAATAACTGAAACAAAAAAAAAGGTAACTGAAATTTCACGGGGGAAAAGAAGGTAGGGAGATAATTTCTAGATATTAAAAATTAGCCTCCCGAAGTTAATTTACAAACTTATGGGAAGTGAATTTGATTATTGTTTGAGTAACAAGTCGAAGAAATTACTTCAATCACACTCGTTTCACTTGCTAGAAATAGCTGCCAAATTTTCCAAATCCTAAAATAATTCATTCCTGGTTTGTAGGATTTATGAAGTACATTTTATCTCCTTCCACATAAATCCTACCTAGCAAGCAACATACCTACTTACCTAGCAACAAACCTACCGAACAAGCAACATACCTACATGTCTTCCTAAAAACCTACTGTTTACAATGCTAGCTATATGACAACTTAACTATTGTGTCGATTTATCTGTCTGTCGAGGTGTTTAGACATTTTGTTATCTAACTCTCACCAGTTATGCAAAGAGCTTGTTAAGTTTTCTAACTGGGTTTCATAAACAGTGAACACTGGGGTGACATTTTTTTCTTCATAACAACCATTGATTTCCTACGAGACAAGAAAACAAATTCTGTATACTGTTGCTTGATTCAAAAACATGACCTGTCACCATGGTTTTCTGACAGCATGACATGACCTTATAGATTCTGAGCAAGTTCGCACGGATTTGCTGAATGTTGAATGATGCTGTTGAGAATATCTAAAATAAATAACGCAAAGACTGTCCAATATTTTGACATTCTAAATGGATTGTTTGTTCCACTTAGTATCAAAGCAGTGTACGTGACAGGATAAACAAATTACTTGTTAAACAATCTGCAAGCAGTTTTGTAAATCTAAGAAGTAATATTCATCTAAAGAGGGCAATGTGGCTTAGTCACTAACACGATTGTTTTGGAGAACTTCGTTAAAGTTCAAAAGATTTCTAAATATCATAGCAACAATGGGCTGTATACAAAATACGATAAACAATAACGAGGTACTTGTAATTCTAGGTGCGTCCTTTCAACCTCGCCATCACAATGAAAACCCAGAACACCTTCAGGTAGTGAGTGAAAGATATCGCCTACAATACCTGGAGGAAATGAATCACCATTTACATATGTGGATTGTTCATTACCAATCACCCCCAACGCATTCATAAGCAACATATTTCAAGCTTTAAAATTCGCTACAATCGTTAGATATCATAATAGGTGACAATCATTCAAAAATGTTCCTCATACATTCTGTCAATGTTAACTAATATTTCAGCCCTTATTGGTTGCTGAGCTCAATCCTTACTCTCTACGAAGCTGAAGAACTCACATCGGGAATGGTGTTGCTCAGAGCCTCCAAAAAGAAATTTACTTATGGCTCATGGGAGGAATTTTACTCAAAATTCAAGACTGTGGTTGGTTTGGAGGGAGGGTGAAAATAATAACATGCTCTAATCTTGGCCTTATCGCCTGAACCTTTCAGTAACAGGCTCCGGTGTTGCTGTTACACAAGCAAATATCCTGGACTGCATCCAAAAGTAATTCGTCTAATTCACACACCAACATGCTACAGCCACTAATTCAGAGATGTGATGTATCTTCTCGCTGTCTCTACTACTACAACAGCCGTAGAACCAGTTATACGAATTCTCACTCCACACAAACCTACCTATGTATTCGTCTGTTTTCCTCTCGTCAGTTCTACTGAATCTCGCCTCGCATGTAAATCCCATTTTAAACACTTTTAATGTTTGTTCCTAGAATAGCTTTTCTCGTGAATTTCTTCTTCACCAACTTTTTCAGCTGATGTCCAACAGATTGTTCAACTGAACATTACTATCATTAATTTCATCTGTCTGCGAGAGCCTGAAATGCTCACTTACACTTCTCTTCCTTTGTTGCATGACTACATAAGACACCTATCTTTTAATAATTTCTTCACGGCATCTCTACAACTGGTCTTTTTCTCTAAGACCAGAGTTTACTTCAGCTCCCAGCAATCATTGATTCTCAACGAAACTCAGGCGAGGCTCTCAATAGAGCATTGCTCCCACATCTGGGATAGTGCTACAGCTGCACTCATAGACACCCTTGTTTGCCTCCAGAAAAAGCCACTCAACATATCTGTATTAAGTCACCGACACACCCCAGTCTCTAGTCAACATGTGCACTCTATCCACACATTGCTTTTCTATTGCTACAATCAATGACCTTTGTCCTTCGAAAGTGGCTGAGATCATCACTCCCATTCAAGCATTCTCCACTCACTCGTTTTCCCTCCTTTCTTTACTCTTGTTGGGTCTGCCACACTTAGACCCAGCGCTAAACATTTTACATTCAGTCCTTTTTATTGAACTGTTTCTTTACAAAGATTTAAGAGGGACTTTAAAGGCATCAATCTCTCCAGTCCTAGAGGACCTACGAAATTCCATTGGTGCTGCTGCTTTCAGCAAATACAAAGAAAAGATTGAGGATATAAAATGTACTCAACCAAACAATATCGATACATTTTGATTAGGATCGAACCGATATTGAGAATGTATTTTGTCGACTGATTAAATCTCAGGGTATTGTTTCTGGTTTAGTAACAAGGTCAGTAAATTTTGAAGGGATTTATTATTCGATATCATTGACTCCAGTACTTGGCTTGTACTTCATTTTAACCCTTCATTTATGCTGATTTACATTCTTTCAGCCCTTGTTTACATATAAGGGATCTTTACGTTTTGACCGGCAGTTTTAGAAAATAATTTTTTGTAACTAAACACTTTCAAATTTCGTATACTGGTAGAATGTGTCATATAAAACATCTTTTACTCTTAGCGTTTTTGAGAAAAGTTTATATTGACGAATTTATTTCGTGTTAAAGTTCTCGTATTTCAATAATTTCAACCAATCAATGACGTGTATTCAGTTGAATAAAATTACTGCCGTTGTTTGTCAACAACTATCGGCGGTGTATTTTTCGTTTGTCACTGTTATTTATGACATCGTTCGTGCGTTTGTACTGGTTTTAGCTTTAAGGTTTTAGGGTTAGGGTTTTAGGATTAGGGTTGGGGTCAGGGTGTTAGGGCTAGGGTTAGGATTTTATGGTTAGGGCTAGGATTTTAGGGTTTAGGGTTAGGTTAGGGTTTTAGGGTTAGGGTTAGGGTTTAGGATTGGGGTTTTAGAGTTAGGGTTAGAGTTTAAGGGTTAGGGCTTGAGTTTTAGGGTTAGGGTTAGGGTTGGAGTTTTAGGGTTAGGGTTGGTGTTTTAGGGTTAGAGTTGCGGGAAAAAATGAAAAATGAAGAAATTGGAGGTGTAAGGGTAGGGGGCAAAAAAGTCTTTCCGAAAATAGTAGCTGAAAAACAGTAGAAATGCACAAACGATTATGGTGGTGCCATGAAGTAAACACGCTTCAGATACACTCGTTTATTCATACAAATGTAACTGAGATGAAATATGTCATAAATAACAGTGACAAACGAAATATACACCGTCGGAAGTTCTTGTTGACAAACAACAGCAGTAATTTTATTCAGCTGAATACACGTCATTGATTGGTTGAAATTAACGAATACGACAACTTTAACATGAAATAACTTCGTCAATATAAACTTTTCTCAACAACGCTAAGAGTAAAAGATGTTTTATATGATACATTCTACCAGTATACGAAGTTTGAAAGTGATTAGTTACAAAAAATTATTTTCTAAAACTGCCGGTCAAAACGTAAATATCCCTTATATGTAAGTACATTATATATATATATATATATATATATATATATATATATATATATATATCACCGTGATCGCTGTGACCGACCAGGCTATCAGATGTTGCTACACATCGCTGGTCACAATGCGCTTCGCATTGTTTTTTAGCCTTCAAATGACGCCACCCCGTTGGCTAAGCGAGCAGGCCAATACATACATATATATATATATAATATATATATATATTATATATATATATATATATAAATTTTGTACGACTCTCTTTTTCTTTCATTCTTTCTTTCTATCAGCCCTTTCACACTTACTTCGTTCTTTCCACTCTTCTTTCTTTCTTTCCCCCTCTCACATTTCCTGGCTTTCTCTTTATTCTCACCTTCCTTCCTCTTTCACTTCACTCCGTCACTTTTTCTTTTTTTCTCGTCCCTCCCTAATTCTTTTGTCTCTCTACCTCTACCACTCTCCTCTCTCACCACGTGACCGGTGTTCGACCAAGCCTGACATTTCTTTTTTGGTTCGACTATCATCCGTGCAACATCTATATTCCTCATCTCTTATGTCCCTGTCGTAAGGCATCACTTCCACACACGCCAGCTTAATTTAATTTGTTCTTAGTCAAAAGACACCTGTTGTTATGTCCTGTTATTTGCATTTGTATTTGTGTACCATTTCTCCGTTTATTTTTCCGTCCTTGTTTTCGTATACATTCGCTGATTTCTTCCGAGGAATATATTGCCCTTAGATTAGTTTTAACCAGCCGAAATTGCAAAGAAAATCTGGAACTCGATTGAGGAAAGAAAACTTCGAATGACCCGTCCGTGTTTTTTTTTCTTGTTCCTTTTTTGTATTCCTTTCATATATATATATATATATAATATATATATATATATATATATATATATATATATATATATTAACAATGGGGAAGGCCGGTTTCTGGGATTACCTTAGATTTCCTGTCCATAAAGCGCATTCATCTATGCATAACATTTGCAACGCTTCGTCCCGCTGATGTAGAGGCCTGGGTTCTCGAAGATTTTCAATGAGATTGAGTATGGAATCCTATTATCTCTTAGTTTCCAGACGTGGCTGGCCAGTAATGTTACGTATCTCCTTTCCGGAACTCTGAAGGAGGACATTTGGTTGGAGAGACGTTGCTTGAGTTTCCGGAATATTCGATGCATCTCCGTAGGCGTGTGTTGTCGGCGCTGTCTCTGTATTTGCTGGTGTTGTTGCTGTTACTGCCGCCGACATCGATGTTGTTGGGGGCTGGGACTGTTGGTGTTGGTGCCACTAGGGGCGGTGGTGGTAGTGGTGATGGTGGTAGCCTCGGTAATGACATCGCGACTGTCGGTTATAGTGAAGGTGCAATAGATGCCCGGTGAGAAGCCACTGCGAAACAAAAAAAGATCGTCTATGAAGCCGAAGTACTAGCATACCCTGGCAATACCACCGGTAGAAGCAGTAGCAGCCGTAGGTACGAGAACAGAACCAGCAACGCCGCCACCATCACCACAGTTAACATTATCAATAATAACAATAACAGCACCAGCGACAGCATTAGCAGCTCCCCCGACGGCATCGACAGCAGTAACAACAACAGCAACATCGCCATCAGCAGCAGCATTACTGACAACTTCCCTAACGTCCGCAGTAGCAGACCTGACAACACCTATAGCAGCAGTAACAGGTCCAGTACCACCGTCAGCAATAACGGCAACAGCCGCAGCAGTGACAGTGGCCCTAGTAGAAACACCAATGGAACCACAGGTAATGATACCTCTAGCAATAATAGTGACTCTCGCACCAATAGCGAGGACCACAATAACAATAACACCACCTTCACCATAACCTGCAGTGGTGATACCATTACCGACGCCGCCACCACCACCACCACCTCCAGCGACATCAGCACCAACAGTCCTAGCCCAAGAAACATCGATGACGGCAGCAGAAACAACGACAACACCAGCAGATACAGAGACAGCGCCGACAACACACGCCTACGGAGATACATCGAATATTCCGGGAACCCTTTCAAGCAACGTTTCTCCAACCACAGGTCCTCCTTCAGAGTTCTGGAAAGGAGATATGTAACATCATTGGCCAGCCACGTCTGGCAACTAAGAGACAATGGGATTCCATACTCGATCTCATGGAAAATCCTCGAGAACTCAGGCCTCTACATCAATGGGACGAAGCATTGCAAGTTATGAATAGCTGAATGTGCGAGAATCCTAAAGGACTCACTTGAACCAGGAACGTACTTAACTCTTGAACGGAAATTTTCGGACCATGTTTACATTGCAGGAGGTTCCTTCTAGCCTTTTGGAGCCCACACGATAGCAACACAGCCCGAAGTCGATAGCCAATAGGAAACGGAGATAATCCCCAATTATTACCTTTGAGTAGTGAGGCATTTCCTCCTCCATATTTTTAAGAGGTCTTGTGTCAACAGGTTTTAGGATCTGAAGACACGCCATAAAGCTAAACCCATTATGGACGGGAAACCTAAAGTAATCCCATTTTTAATATAATATATACTGCTCTACATCTTAGAGTGTGTTCTTCTTCGGACTTGTTTTTTACCGACAATATATATATATATATATATATATATATATATATATATATATATATATATATTCTTTTATTTGTTTCAGTCATTTGACTGCGGCCATGCCGGAGCACCGCCTTTAGTCGGACAAATCGACACCAGGACTTATTCTTTGTAAGCCTAGTACTCATTCTATCGGCCTCTTTTGCCGAGTAGCTAAGTTACGGGGACGTACACACATCAGCATCAGTTGTCAAGCGATGGTGGGAGGACAAACACAGAGCCACAGGCATACACACACACACATACGCACACACACACACACACACCACACACACACATATATATATATATATGTATATATATATATATATACGACGGGCTTCTTTCAGTTTCTGTCTACCAAATCCACTCACAAGGCTTTGGTCGGCCCCAAGCTAAAATAGAAGACACTTGCCCAAGGTGTCACTCAGTGGGACTGAACCCAGAACCATGTGGCTGGGAAGCAAGCTACTTACCACACATCCATTACTGGTATATATATATATATATATATATATATATATTTAATCAATATAGGGTGGCAAAAAAAATTTTGTAGAATTTTTTTGCCACCAGCGGCCTAGTGGGAAAAAATTAAATAGTCATAGACCATTTTTAAGTTCAACATCAACAATCAAGGAACGGCCATAATAGGCCATTCACCCACTAGAAATAACAGCCAAAGCTTCAACCGCAAATAAAAGTCAATTCCGTAAACCAGGAGAAAATTTAAAAAACATTTACCCTGTAATTTCTTATACGATGCACCGTTTCATCTGCTGTTTAATGGTAAACTAACCTGATTAAATTAAATCAAGCCAATCTTCCATAGGCCCTCAGATTCTTCAGTAAGAAATAGCCCAAGTCGGAACAGATATTTTCACGAGGCATTTCCGACCCTGGTTTAAGGAATTGACTTTTATTTGCGGTTGAAGCTTTGGCTGTTATTTCTAGTGGGTGAATGGCCTATTATGGCCGTTCCTTGATTGTTGATGTTGAACTTAAAAATGGTCTATGACTATTTATTTTTTCCCACTAGGGCTGGTGGCAAAAAAATTCTACAAAATTTTTTTTGCCACCCTATATTGATTAATTATGAATTTTCTGGTTAATTCCGTAATGGAATCGACGGCTTATATTTATTTGCTGCCGATAAATTTGGCGCGAGTGCGATGATTTGAAAATTTTAGGTCAGATATTACCTTGGCAGGGTCGGAAATGCCTCGTGAAAATATCTGTTCCGACTTGGGCTATTTCTTACTGAAGAATCTGAGGGCCTATGGAAGATTGGCTTGATTTAATTTAATCAGGTTAGTTTACCATTAAACAGCAGATGAAACGGTGCATCGTATAAGAAATTACAGGGTAAATGTTTTTTAAATTTTCTCCTGGTTTACAGAATTGACTTTTATTTGCGGTTGAAGCTTTGGCTGTTATTTCTAGTGGGTGAATGGCCTATTATGGCCGTTCCTTGATTGTTGATGTTGAACTTAAAAATGGTCTATGACTATTTAATTTTTTCCCACTAGGCCGCTGGTGGCAAAAAAATTCTACAAAATTTTTTTTGCCACCCTATATTGATTAATTATGAATTTTCTGGTTAATTCCGTAATGGAATCGACGGCTTATATTTATTTGCTGCCGATAAATTTGGCGCGAGTGCGATGATTTGAAAATTTTAGGTCAGATATTACCTTGGCAGGGTCGGAAATGCCTCGTGAAAATATCTGTTCCGACTTGGGCTATTTCTTACTGAAGAATCTGAGGGCCTATGGAAGATTGGCTTGATTTAATTTAATCAGGTTAGTTTACCATTAAACAGCAGATGAAACGGTGCATCGTATAAGAAATTACAGGTAAATGTTTTTTAAAATTTTCTCCTGGTTTACGGAATTGACTTTTATTTGCGGTTGTTGAAGCTTTGGCTGTTATTTCTAGTGGGTGAATGGCCTATTATGGCCGTTCCTTGATTGTTGATATATATATATATATATATATATATATATATATATATATATATATATATATATATTATAATATATATATATATGTATGTGTTTGTGTGTGTATATATATACATATATATATATATATATATTTTTTTTTTTCTAGTTTCAGCTCAGAGCTGCGGCCATGCTGATGCACCGCCGTTTTGTGCTACACTGTTATTACGACGAACCTCGTCTAATATGTGGCACTTGGTGAAGAATGGAGTTTGATACAGCTACTCTCATTTGCACCTCTTGCCGTGAGGTAGGTTCATCTGGGACTCTTGACAGGAAGATGTCCAGCTTTGATTTAAAAACAGCTACATCTACTTTGTGCAAGTTCCTCAGACTCTTGGGAGAATATTAAAAAGCTGTAGTATATATATATATATATATATATATATATATATATATATATATATATATATATATATACTAATTGTATACTATTTATTTATTATTTCGTATTTTATTTAGTTCTAGGTAAATATTTTATCGCATCTTTATTTTTTTCTATATGCTATGATTTAAGTATATCATTGTTGAATTGCTACATGGTGGTTCTTCTCTAATTTATATATATATATATATATATATATATATATATATATATATATATATATATATATATATATATATTCTCTCAGTTGTTTCAGTCATGTGACTGCGGCCATGCTGGAGTACCATCTTTAGTCGAACAAATCGACCCCAGTACTTATTCTATCAGTCTCTTCTGCCGAATCGCTAGGTTTCAGGGGCATAAACACACCAACATCGGTTGTCAAGCATGATGGGGGGACAAACACAGGCACACAATTACACTCACGCACACACACATACACACACACACACACATACAACGGGATTCTTTCAGTTTTCCATCTACCAAATCCACTCACAAGTCTTTGGTCGGCCTCAGGCTAGAGTAGAAGACACTTGCCCAAGGTACCACGCAGTCGGACTGAACCCGGAACCATGTGGTTGGGAAGCAAGCTCCTTACCACACATACATGTGTGCGTGTTTGGTAAGGAGCTTGGTGTCACTAGGGTGGTGGTGGTGTGTGTGTGTATTTTATGTATATATTTCCTATACCACAGAGATTCTCGAGTTTTTTCTACCAGTGTACCCCAGTTATGTCCCATATTGCGCGATAGTTGGAGTACAAAAAACAGATAACAGTGGAAGCCATGTTTACTACCTTTTTCTTTACAGACCTCGCGAACCCCTGTAGGGTTCTCTTGCTTACCCCTAGTGTTGCCCTACCTTGTAGTGAGAACACCTGTGGTACAATTTTAGTATGGTCTCTTGTAAATAACTTGTGTAGTCTTATAATGCGAATTATGATTGTTGGAAGAAGAGAAGGGTTTCTTAAATATGTCCTAATAGGAAATATACATTTCCGTCACGGAACTTCAAGCAGTTAGTCTACTTGATTGATGGAAGAAAAGCAAAATGCATTTAACTGAGTGTTATTTGAAAACTTGGAGATGTGAATGTATGAGTGTCAAAGCTGTAATACCTGTTTGAAAACCGGATTTGTGATGAGTCAGCGTAAGAGGTATAAAATGACATAGATATCACTCCACTTCAAATGAATATATAGCTACATGGAGACATTACATGCGTACTTAGTCTCACTGTGAAATTAGTTCCACAGGAGCCAAGGGTTTTTCTGCTACCTGGAATGAAAAACGAACCGATCGGTTTCGCTCTTAGTTTAAAAAAAAATCAAGATTCACTGAGAAGGTGGCGAAAGATCCCTCATGGACGTAAATTTCATAACGAGTTCAAATACATGTGGATTCCATATATGATCCCTATTATTTATTCATAATCCACTAGATGGGTTGACAAATATGCAATGAGAAAAGCCATAATTACGTTGTTGTTGTTGTTGTTGTGGCGGCGACAGCAGTGGTGGTGATTTAGTTGCAGATCATCATTCGTTGAGCATATATATCTATGTCGTGATCATCCAGGCTTTTCACGCAGAGTTCATCAAGGACTACATTCAACATGTCTTTCCATTTCCACTTTTTTTAAAGACTGCAAATCATAAGTCGAAGGAGATTTGGCTGCTATTTCTAGGCTATCGAAATACCACGAAATGGCTCTTTCCTTGACTCGAGCCATGATACGTAGTGATTGTTTAAGATAGCGACAAACGACATCATAGGAATGGAAATAATGTTGGCTGTTCTAAATACGGAACATGAAATAATGAAAGAACGCTTGATTGTTTGGAGGTTAGTGGAAATTGGAGAAGAGGAGAAAGACTGGCTGGAAGTAGTTCTTACTGATGTTTAAATATAAGAAACAACTGATGGGTAGAGAGAGCAAGCGAATGAGTGAGAGAGAAGGAGAGAGAGACAGAGACAGAGACAGACAGAGAGGGAGAGAGAGAGAGAGCAGAGTAGACTATAGACTGTAGAAATTATTAATGCTGACGATGCATTATCAGTGACATATTCTGGAAAATATCTCCCGGATATTTTAAGGGCATGTTTATAAAATCATATATGTTTACTCTGTCTTCGTCTGCAAGTAATATGTCGAGGAGAAGTCAACCTAGCACAATACATCCCATTCTAGAACAAATGCTTATGACGCACGCGCACACACACACACAACACACACACACACACACACACACACACACACACACACACACACACACACACACAATATTTTTTTTTCCTTTCAGAAACAGGCGCATTATTTTTTTGATGAAGGCGGTTAACATTTACTTTTCTGGTTTCCTTTTGTTTTATCCTGCATATGACTCAGTTGATTCATTAAAATGCTTAGTGGCTTCTTTTCCTTGGGCACGCCTTTCTTTTTTATTCGGAGATAATTCCTAAAAGACATGTGATTAAAACAACTTAAGAGAGAGCCATTTGATTACGCAGAGGACTTTATATAGAGAGGAAACATTACACACACACACACACACACACTCACACACGCACACAAACACACACACACATATATATATCATATGTATAAGTAATCAAAATATAAATATATGTATATATATATATATATATATACGTATGTATGTATGCATCTATATATGCGTGTGTGTGTGTCTGTCTGTATTATGAGTTAGAGGTTAAGCAACCATCTAAAGGATAATAAATATCCAATATACTACTTCATGTATACCTACGTATTGTAATTAATTAATAAATAGATCTAAATGAATGTTTACAGGCTGATGTTTGTCGATTAATTATCTTCTCCATTTTCTTATTTGTCTTATGAATTCTGGATAAAATAAACAAATGGCATCTTTACCTTTTTTGACCAACAGATTTAAAAAATAATTTTTTGTAACTAAACACTTTCAAACTTCGGACACTGGTAGAATGTGTCATATAAAACATCTTTTACTCTTAGCATTTTTGAGAAAAACTTATATTTACGAAGTTATTTCACGTTAAAGTTGTCGTATTACGGTAATTTCAACCAATCAATGACGTGTATTCGGCTGAATAAAATTACTGCTGTTGTTTGTCAACAAGAACTTCCGGCGGTGCATATTTCGCTTGTCACTGTTATTTATGACAACCCTAACCCTAAAACCCTCAATCTAAAACCCTAACCCTAAAACCCTAACCTTAAAACCCTAACCCTAAAACCTTAAAACCAGTACAAACGCACGAACGATGTCATAATATCCAACTAAATTGATATCGCTGTAAAGTCCTCAATTCTACGTGGGACGGTAGACTACTTCTGAGTCAGGATCCCCAAGTTAAATTTACACAACCATACTGACACATATGAAAATATCTCGGATCTTTTCCTTTTGAACGGCAGATGTCAACACAATTTCTAGTTAACTTAAACACTTTTAAACTTCGTATACTGGTAGAATGTGTCTATAAAACATCATTTTTTCTGGGCTTTATTGAGAAAATTCTATATGTTGTAACATATTTCGTCTGAAAATCCGAGCATTTCGGCAATTTTAACCAATCGATTACCTCCATTTAGGTAAACATTTGCTGCGTCTAAAACTGAGACAACATCCTGTAATTAACCCCCTCCCCCTAACCCTAAATTTTGTCTCAGTTTTAGACGCAGCAAATGATTTTATCTCAAAAGAGAGCATATGATTGGTTAAAATTCGAAAAATTAAACTACGTTAAACAAACGAATTACAAATTTATCAAGAAAGCTAAGTGAAAATAATGTTTTCTTTTGACACATTCAACCAGTATACGAAGTTTAAAAGTGTTTAGTTAACTAGAAATTGTGTTGAAATCTGCCGTTCAAAAGGAAAAGATCCAATATCTCTCTGTAGATGCTTTTGCATCTTCAAAGTTATACAGCTGTATACCACTGTTCGAATCTAGGTAAAAAAAAAATGTCACAGGTAAAAACGTCACAGGAAAAGAAGTCACAGAAAAAAGAATCAGGGGTCTTGTCGGGAGGGTGGGGTTGTCCGAGGGGGTTCTGTCCAGATCCCATAAATTGTGTCATTTTTTCTAGCCAAAATTGTGACTTATTACTGTGACTTTATTCCCTGTCATTCACTGTTCATCTGTCTGTTCGATATATGATCTCCTGTGCCTATTTCTAGCATAGGCACAGGTTTCAAATTTGAAGGTAGAGGTTCGCCGATTTTATTGATGTCAGTATTTGACTGGTACGTAATTTTATCGATTCCGGGGGATGAGCAGAAGGTCATTCTTTGCCCTTCTTGACACCTGTACACAATTTACGTATCATATCAGTTTACCGATTTGTTAAATCTAATTACTATACATGCAGTTGATAAGAAAATCTGAATATCTATCATCTGTTAAGAGGTTTAAATGCCAGTGTGGATTCTCGGGTGATAAAATATGAACATTTGGTAAAACAATTGTGTAAACTTCATGATAATTTCAAATGGTACTGTTGGATCTGTTCTCTACGTGTTCATACGGCGAGGAAGCGTTTTTGTGTCCCATATGAATTTTAAAAAGTTGATTGCAGTAATCCTTTCTACTATAGACACAAAGCTTGAAATTTGGTGGGGGGGGGGTCTGTAGATTAGATCGACCCCAGTACGCAACTAGTACCTAATTTATCGACCTCGAAAGGATGAAAGGCAAAGTCGGCCTCGGCGGAATTTGAACTCAGAACGTAAAGACAGACGAAATACCACTAAGCATTTCGCCCGACATGCTAACGATGCTGCCAGCTCTCTACTTTGCTAACGGTTGTAATGATAATCTCAAAAACATGTTTGAGTTCTTGAGTGTCTATTCGCGTACGTCATCTCAAATGGCATTTAAAACTTTCTTTCACACGCACACACACACACAGACACACACACACACACACACAACACACACACACACACACACACACACACACACACACACACATCAGTCAACTTTGTCCACAATAACAATATCATGAATTTATAAGCTATAAGTTTGGTTAGTGTTGACATATCTGAAGTTTATTATTATTTTTTTCCTTAAAAAATATCAAAGTCCTATTATAATCGGTGATTATCAAAAGTAATTATTGTTTACATATTTTATAGAATGTTTTTTTTCCTCAGTTACCGACCGCTTCTGATCTCCTTATCACAAGATACCTAACTAAATATCGGCCGCTTCTTCATTGGATAGAGATGCCTCATATTTTAGAATGGAATCAGAAAATATGACAGCATATATTCCCTCACCACCACCACCACCACCACCGCCAATGGTGTTAATTGTAACTCGCACACACGAGGGTTCAAACAATCTCATGAACGGGAGCGACGAGATTTATACACATATTTCACGCATCTCTACTATTGTTGATCAACGATGGATAGGCTCTGATCACCACTGTAACTTCTCAACATATAGGAAGTCGTATTTTGAAGGATCATATAGGAAGTCATAAAAGAGGACGAAGACTATCCAATTGCATTGCTGTTATTGGTAGAGATGCACAACATGGAAGTTAATAAGTGGTCAAAGTTAATAGAAGATAGGCATTAAAGCGCAAGCGTGATGAAACCCATTTCAGATCCGACCACTTGAAGAAAAAGACGAAGAAGAAAAAGGAAGAGAGACAGAAGAAAGCGGATGAACAAAGAGCGAGGGATGAAAGTGGAGAAGGTGAAGGGAGGTGAGAGAAGGGGTAGAGGGAGGGGTACGAGGAGAAGGAGGAGAGGCAGGAACAGGATGAGAAGGACAAGGACTTTGAGAAGGGAAAGACTGAGTGGCATAATCAAAAGGAAATTGAACAAATTATAGAAGCCAATTCGCGAACTTCACTTGCTATAAGTGTCTCTTACAGTGAAATTCGTTTGAATACGAGCTTGGAAAACAATAATTTATCAGTCACAAAGTATGTTACTTAACCCTCACTCTTAATTAAATCAATTAAAATTTCGTAGTTACCTCCCTTGTCCCGTTATTATAATGGAATTAGTAATGATTTTTTTTTTCTCTCTCCTGTCACTAAATGCATAGTCTGAATCATTTCATTCTAATTTCCTTGCGCCCATTATATATTTTATTTAAGACTTAATGATTACTCTGTAATATCTCCAAAAACTTATCCTATTTAATCCAAGTTTTCATATTTTCTGTTCAAAATCAATAGATAGTAGTAATGAAGGCAAAACAAAAAGAATTTTGAATTTCGAATTGATCGGACAGTCTGAATGAAATATAATATCAACGTTTATATTTCTGTGAAATCTTTCAGAAGTAATTTCTAAAGCGAGTTTTGGGACTTAAATTTTGATTTTAATACATGCATACATACATACAGACAGACATATAAACACAAACAGACATACATACATGCATGCAGCCATGCACACAGGTAGACATACAGATATACTTACATATGTACATACATTCAGACAGACATGTATGCATACAGCCATACATATAGATATACATACATACATACATACATACATACTACATACATACATACATACATACATACATTACATATAGGTATACACACACACACATACATACAAATATGTTTATATGTATATATCTTTATATATATGCGTATGTCTCTGCATTCACATGTATCTGTGTCAACGGAATTTCAAATATCTGCGATATAATAATTGAAAACTATGGCACTAGCTATTGATTGTTATATTATTAGAGATAGGTTATACCAACATTCGCAAAATGTGTTGTAAATTATTGTTTTGTTTTCGGTTTGTCTTATTGCAGTATCCTAGGTTTAGTTTTAAATCGGTTTATCCTCGAACGTACGAGCTTATTAGTGCCAGATCTTATTTTGGTTCTTATGGTGTACAAGCGACGAACGGAGTTATAATTCCTTCGCCACCCTTCCTGAATGGAACACCAGTCTGTTACAGGATGAATCCCAACTATTGCTGGTATTCATTTGAGGGGAAAGGAACAATTAAGTGTTTTGCTCAAGAGCCCAAAGTGTCGGCCGGTTTGAGAATCGAAATGATGACTTTAAGATCTTGGCTCTTTGAATCCTCAAACCTCTCAACACTATATCTTGCGCCTTCACGTAAAAATCTTATGAAACTTAATTATTGCAACAGCTGATGAAATAAATTATCATGTCCCCATTTGTAGGGTGTATACAAGTTGACTCTTTAAAGGTAATATATTAGGCTGAACAATGGGGTGGCAAAGTAGAGGAGTCATTAGCGCTTCTTATAAAATGCGTAACGGCATCTATTTTTTTTTTTCGACTTTTAACGTTCTAAGTTCAAATCCCGCTGAGGCCAACTTTACCTTTCATCCTTTTGGGGTCGATAAAACAAAAGTACCAGCTAGTATAGACAGAGATCGATGGAATCGACTTGTCTCTCCCTCCCCTCAAAATTTCTATCTTTGAACACCGCAACGGACCGGCGTCCCGTTCGCGAAATTTTTTTCCCACTAGAGTTCCGGACCCCAGTTATGAACTCATTTGCATACAGCCAATCAGAGCTCAACTATCAAACTAATTTACGAGCGCATAACAAGGGCGATAAGGTATGACCATGTTTTTTTTTCTATTTTAATAATACTTGTTGTTATTGTTTCAACCATGGCTGCCTCTGCGTAGTTATTTGTGCTGTAGTTTACTTTTAAAACAGTAAGGGGAGAGGGTTGCTAGCACATCACCCTCTACCCACATTTTTTCCCATCCACATCTTTACCATACGGGGCCCTAACAAAATCCGATAATAGGTATAG
>NC_042998.1:95281730-95444230 GCF_006345805.1 Octopus sinensis
ATATGCCTCGTTCGCACAGGAACAAAAGTATGACATGCTGGCGCGTTATAATGGACAAACAACCCTCTCTATGTATACGTGACCGCTAGGGTCTATAGAAATGAGGTGTGTCCACAAAAGGCAAATTTAGCATGGAAAAAACAAGCGAGAAAAGCATGTGTGACATATGTATGTGAGAGAGAGCATTTATGTGTATATACGTGTGTGCGACAAAAATACATACAAGGTGAATGCGAGCAAAAGAAAAATAAATACAGCACATAGAAAAAATGTCTCTCAGTGCTATTCCAGACAAGAGTTAATTTACCAGTCTGTAATAGCCTGATGCACAATAGCAGTTCGTTCTGTAACAGAATGTTGAGATCACAAATGCAGATGCCGATTGAACACATATCTTGTAGCGGTTGTGGCTTCAATGCTGTGACAGGTTAACTGGAACAGAAGAAATCTCGTAGATAGTGCTGGGCTGTGAATTCTTGGTGTGCTAATGCACAAACGGCAAGTGGACCAAACTTCCGCGAGTTGCTATGTACATCTTGGTGGAGGTCGACGGTGTTGAAAGGCGACGGTGGTGGTGGCGACTGTAGTGGACTTGAGACAACATCGTTCTTAGTGATGATGGCGACGAAGATAGCGACGACGTGAAGTAGAAAGACGACGATAGCGATGACGAAGGTGGAGAAAAGGCATCGAATATATGATGGCGTCCGTCATCATGGCTGTAGAATAAGAAAGAGGCTCCTTCTACAACTGTTTGTGGTGGCCGGAAACAAATCGTCGAAAGATGAATGCGTAGAGTTAAATCGTGTTCCGACTTCGCAGAAAAACTGGATTTCTTTGTTGATAAGTGATCTCTGGTTTTAGACCAGAATCACGTCGGGGTCACCAATGTAACGAGCTTCGAGAGTGTGAATATCTTGTCTTGTACTTTCGGGGTACAAGAAAGCAATCACTAGCCGTTGCTTTAATAATCCAGAATTCTACCAGTCAGAAACAACAAGACGCAGACGTAAAATATATACATACTACTTTATTCTCTTTCTTGGTAACAGTAACAATAAGTGTGTTATCTGATGTCCTTGGTTCTGGGCGCGCAAGGCTGAAAGTTAATCGATTGTAATATTTACAATGTTCAGCCGCCAAAACAGAAAGGGTCAAAATGGCGTCCGGAGGAAGAAGATGATGTCTGCAACAATCCAGGTTAAAGGCCTTTTGGTAAGGACTGCTAGAAGCAAGTTCGAACGGAGAGAAAATATGCGTGACCGTCTCCTTCAATCGCTGCTGTCCCAAGTCCCCGATGACTGCTGCTAGTGGTCAAACGTTCTACGACCCCCTTGCCTCGCTAACTACCACGATAGGCAAGCGGGTCGTGCTTCCGGTGGTTCGCGCATGCGCGAGAGGGCCCTTCCTCTCTCTGCCTTGGTAAAGGCACCAACACGCGCGAAATACAAATGGACGGTGCGCGAGCGCGCACCGCTATAGGGTCACTACATGCATGTATGTCATTATTCAGTTATATTTCAAGATTTCTTGCCAATAGAGAAAGAGCCGGTTTCCAACCTAGATCCAAGGCTCCTTCATTGGAATTTCTACATCAGTAACAGGGTATGTATATATGTATGTATATATGTATGTATGTATGTATGTATGTATGTATGTATGTATGTATGCATGCATACGTGCACATTTATATGTGTTATTTTATGTATGTCTTCTGATGCATATACTTGCATATCTAGACATGCTCGTGTATACTTAAATGATAAGCTTCTGGAAAGTTTTACAAATTTTTACAACTCCAGTGATGGATTGGGTCTGTAGTCTTCGAATCAGTTTTCTCCTTTCTGGTTTTGAGAAGCCTAATTTCTCAAGATTGGTATTTAGGCAGTGTGTTACACATCCCAGGGCCCTCAGCTTGTAATCTGGATAGAGTAACTGCAGATTTCTCAATAGTTCAGCGTGGGTATTCTCTTTTTCGTTGATCTTCAGCTTTATATTAACATTCACTGAGCAGCTGATTTCCACAACTACAGTTTCTCTTCACTATTCCACATCATTATAACAAGTCTATTGTGTTCTAATTTTATTGGGGTTTTCACCGAGACACTCTACCAGTACTCCTTTTTATTATGAGTAGCTATGGTTTCCACTTTACTGTGGGTTCTTATTTCTTTTCCTCGGGGTTATTCTTTCGACGGATCTTGTTACACAGTGTCCTAGCTACAACATTATATCTCATTGGTAGATATTACTGTGATGACGTTTTCGGACAACTACTTATGATGTGAGTGATATCTTAGGGGATCTTTACCATTTGACCAACAGATTTAAAAAAGAATTTTTTGTAACTGAACACTTTCAAACTTCGGACACTGGTAGAAAGTATCATATAAAACATTTTTTACTCTTAGCTTTTTTGAGAAAAGTTTATATTTACGAAGTAATTTCACGTCAAACAACAACTATCGGCAGTGTGCTTTTCGTTTGTCACTGTTATTTATGACATCGTTCGTACGTTTGTAGTGGTTTTAGCTTTAAGATTTTAGGGTTAGGGTTAAGGTTTAGGGTTAGGGTTTTAGGGCTAGGGTTAGGGTTTTAGGGTTTTAGGGTTAGGGTTAGGGTTAGGGTTTTAGTGTTAGGGTTAGGGTTAAGGTTTTGAGGTTAGGGTTTTAGGGTTAGGGTTAGGGTTAAGGTTTTAGGGTTCGGGTTGTCATAAATAACAGTGACAAATGAAATATAGACCGCTGGAAGTTCTTGTTGACAAACGACAGCAGTAATTTTATTCAGTTCAATACACGTCATAGATTGGTTGAGATTACCGAAATACTACAACTTTAACTAGAAATAACTTCCTAAATATAAACTTTTCTCAAAAACGCTAAGAGTAAAAAATGTTTTATATGACACATTCTACCAGTGTCCGGAGTTTGAAAGTGTTTAGTTACAAAAAATTATCTTTTAAATTTGTCGGTCAAAACGTAAAGATCCTGCACTGAAAATAGTTAAAATATTTTTCATTATTATATTTAAAGGTTTAACCGGTTTCAGTTTACGCTGATTTTCAGAAATTTAAAATAGAAAGACTTGGCTTATGTCACAGCTGTCTTGTTTCTCACTACTGTTTGAAGCTTGCCCTATTTTTATAAGGAGTTCATGGCTCAAATTAGTGTGTTTTGAATAGGATTTGATTGATAGAGGATAGTTACATGACTGGTCTTAGAAATCTTTGCAGGTTCCCCTCTATGTCCGTGTGTTATTATCAAATGACAATGTTTGGCGTCGTAAGTTAAGGCTGACACGGTTGACTGAACATCTCCAAACAATCAGTGCTCTGAATTTTTTTCTGTCAAGTGTTTGTAGAGAGTGGATGCATGATTAAGTTCATAACTTTTTTGTACGCTCCCCGACATGGTTGAGTGAACATATTTAGTTGTAATCTAGGTACTCCAAATTTAATCTGCCTGGTGGGAGAGTGGATAGGAGTCGTTTGTATATAGGGCAGTGGTTAAAATTTAGGTTGTTAGCTGTGTAGCTTCCTCATGATAAGTAGCAGAAACAATTTTGTGTGTGCATCGTTATTTGTGTGTGTACTCTGTTGAAGTTTGTTAAGTCTTGGTTTGTACTTTGTATGAAAGCATTTTCTTTGTTTATCCGTTCTTCCTCTGTGGTATTCGCTGAACATAGGTAGAGTGGGAAGACCTGGAATTTGGGCGACTTATTTTTTACACATATGTCTATGTGTCCACACATACACACACACAAATATATATATATATATATATATATATATATATATATATATATATATATATATATATATATATACATATATATATAATCACATGCGCGCGCATGCACACACACATACAGATGTGTTGATGCAAAGAGGAAAATGGAACTCAAAATATGAGTATGCGTATATATATATTTTTTTTGGATATTTAGCAGAAGTAAGGCGGAAAGCTGGTAGAAACGTTAGCGCCCCGGGCAAAATGCGTAGCCGTATTTCGTCTGTCTTGACGTTCTGAGTTCAAATTCCGCCGAGGTCGACTTTGCCTTTCATCCTTTCGGGGTCGATCAAATAAGTACCATTTACACACTGGGGTCGATATAATCGACTTAATCTGTTTGTCTGTCCTTGTTTGTCCTCTCTGTGTTTGGCCCCTTGTGGGTAGTAAAGAAATAGGTATTTCGTCTGTCTTTACGTTCTGAGTTCAAATTCTGCCGAGGTCGACTCTGCCATTTATAGACGTGCTATATCCTGAAGATTATGCAATACATTACAAAGAATCCCTCAAGTCTTCAGTTTATATCATAATTAAAACAGGTAAACAAAGACATGCCACTATCTTGATGTGTATCACAGCATCTGAAAGCTGAACGAATAATATACCGCTAATGCGGGCTGGGCTACAATCGGCGAATCATAATTGTAGGCAGTTTAAGTGAGATGTTCAGAAAATTCACAACAGAGGATGGGTGCGCCAAGTGTAGAAGCCATAGGTATAAGTGATAAGAGGATTTATTATGATTTATTAAACCCAAGAGTAAATAGAGTTAAAGAGTTAGATAGCATTCGGTTATATAACTTAGCTTTATTTTCCTCTCGGTCTTCATTTACTGCTAAGAGGATATGATTACTTAGTTTTCAACGCCAGATATTCATCGTAACGCAGTTGAAAGAGTTGAACCGATGACATCTTTAAAAGCTGAAGCTCAGAACTCTATTGACTTTGCCGCTAATTTAGTAAGTATCTTCTTTTATCTTATTTTACTCGTTTCAGTCCAGTGACTGCGGTCATGCTGGTGCACGGTCTTGAAGGTCTTAGTTGAATAAACCGCCCCCAGCACTTGCTTTTAAATCTGGAAATTATTCTGTCGGCCTCTTAAACCGTACCGCCAAGCCACATGGACCTAAACAAACCAGCACCGGTTGTCAAACATTCATTCTTCATTTTCACCCTTTCATCTTTTTTTCATACGATTATGTTTTTGTTTTAATTTTAATCAGTTGACTGACGAGTTAAATCTTTAATGAACGATGTCAAGGGATTGTAAGATGATTTATCGAGCGTTTTAAAAAGGCTAAGAAAGTCCGGAAGGAGGGATCCTAATGCAGATATGTACGCTTGTACTCAACCAATATATGGTATCCTCTGCAGCTCCACTTATGTTGCGGACATATTGATCTGTCTTTCTTTCGTGGCGTATCTATGAATGGAAGAGTTGGCAACTTGGTTTTTACTTCTGAAAACAACTCAGATACAGCAGAGATGGTTAAGTTACTGTCTCTGCAATACCGGCTACCAATGACGGAAAGGGCCAATCAATGAAAGCTTTAATGTCACTAAAGGTCTTTTATAATAATTCTACTCCGTTTCTATGTATATGTGTAGTTCTACCTAGCACGTTGTTTGCACACGAACACCATTAACCATTTTCTCCAGAATTCCATCCCCTACATTTCTTTTCAATAGTCCAGAATCTTTAATCAGCTGGTAAATAAAAGTCCCAGTAGATCGACTGCAAAGTCACTTTTTATGTGTTGGCCCCCACACCAGCAGTTCACTCACTACTTCATCCTAGCTACGATAGCAGTGTCCACATAATCTCAGTCTTCTTTCCTTTATGGTGGAACTAACTCTCGCAAGCTTGCCATAAAGAACTAGTGTAGTCAGAAAGGTAAATACAAGTGATCCCATTATCTATTCTCTTTATAAAGTGACTGTGTTATGTAAGAAATCAAGGTTTATCTCCAATTGATATGTTTAAATATATTTTCATGATACAGGTATTTAATGTTACCATAACAACAGACGATCGTCTATGGATGTTTTTATTACGACAATGACCTCTTCTAGTGTGTACTCTGATTTGACTTAGACCAAATTCCTCTAGTCCTAGAGAAATTATCTATTACACCATAGACACTTTTGACCTCGATTCACTTTCAACAGTTTGTTGGTATATTGCTTATTTTATGACTGCTCTTAAATGTAAATAAATTTTAATTGTTCAAACACAGATTGCCTTCTTACTACTTGAGCAATTAATTGAAAAATCTGCATTTTCTAATTGTTTATTTTTTTTTTACTTTCTCTGCTTACCTTTTACTTGTTTCAAGCACTGGACTGCAGCCATACTGGTGCACAACCTTGAAGAGATTAGTTGGGCAAATAGACACCAGCACTATTTTTTTTAAAGTCTGGTACTTATTCTATCAGTTTTCTTTTGCAGAACCGCTACGTTACAGGGACATGAACAAACTAGCACCGGTTGTCAAATACCATGATGGGGGAAAACGTTCACACACGAACACACACACGCGCAAACACGCACACACACACACACACACACACACACACACAACACACACACACACACACACACACACACGCACACTCACACACACACACACACATATATAAGGCGGGATTCAACACAAGTTCCGCCTACCAAATTCACTTACATGACATTGATCGGTCGGGGCTATTATAGAAGGCACTTGCCTCAAGTGCTGCGCTGTTGCAGCGAATCTGAAACTACGTGGTAGCAAAGCAAACATCTTAACCACATAGGTTTTATTAGTTTCAGCTCAAAGCTGCGGACATGCTGGGGCACGGCCGTTTTGCTACACTGTTATTATTGAGAGCCTCTTCTCATATGAGGTTTTTGGTGAATAAGGGAGTTTGATGTCGCTACCCTCATTTGCACCTCTGCCGCGAAGTAGCTTCATCTGAGACTCTCGATAGGAAGAGATCCAGTTCTGATTTCTGTAGGTCCACTTTGTGTAGATCCCTCAGGCTCTTTGGAAGAATATTAAAGAGGTGCGGGCCCCCGAAACCCAGGCTATTGCAGTAGCTGGTCTTGAAGCATGATGACATTGCTGGAATCTTTGGCACTGTGCAGTGGCGACCCGGTCTGGCATTTATGTAGCTGGCACGATCTCTTCCAGGATCTTCCAAATGTATACTACTGCATATCTCTTTCGCCTTCGCTCCAAGGAGTAATCTTAGCTGTTTCAGCCCATCCCAGTAACTGAGCTGTTGCAATGAGACAGTCTTCTTGTGAAGCTTCGCTAGGTTGCTTCAAGGTCCTCTGTTAATTTTACACTGTTGGGTGTTCAACAGTGTCCAGGCGACTGATGACGAATGTCCCCAGAAGACCATCATGGTTTCCTTCTCTCTTGTTCTGAAGGTTCTCGGGATCCATCCAGCCAGTCATCTGCACATTGTCGCCATCCTGGCAATGTGCTCTTGGAAAGTGGTATCATCACTCATGTCGATACCCAAGACCCGCACTGATTTAGGCTCTGGGATTGTTATCCCCTGTGGGCCAGTGTATCCTGTAAGTTTTATATTCAGTTTTGAGCGCTGGTAGCGCAGGGCTTGGATTTTCCAGCATTAAACTGCATATTATTGTCCTCAGCTCATCTGTAAATTGAGTCCAACTCTTGCTGCAGGTGTGCAACATCGCTGGGGTTCTGTATTTTCTGCGAGTCTTTCGTGTCGTCTGCGTAGCTAGCAAGGGTGGCTATCCGGGCAGCTTAGGGCATGTCTGAGAGGGCCAATATGAAAAGCAGTGGTCCCAAGACAGTGCCCTATGAAACATCACTCACTATTTGCGTTTTTCTTGAGGTGGCTCCATTGGCCACTAATGCCTGACTTTTCAGAAAGTCATGTAACCACCTGCAAGTTTTCCAGCTATGCCGAGATCACGTAGTTTGTGGCATATCATACCATGATCCACTTTATCAAAAGCTTTTGTAAAGTCAAGGTATATTTAAAAGGTTTTATAAATTTGCTGTCCATTCTCTCTCTCTCTCTCCAGGGAAAATTATATCAAAGCAAGCGTATTGCTTTCGGACTTACAAATGCAGTGCTCTGTTTCCAGAGAGAGAGAGAGAGAGAGAGAGAGAGAGAGAGAGAGAGAGAGAGAGAATAGACAGCAAATTTAGAAAACCTTTTAAACTTTGACATTCGAATTTGGGTTTATAACAATTTAATCGACTAAAATACAGCAAGCTACAATACAAACAAAGATTGATAAATTGTAAGTAAAACCAAACTTCAACGCAGTAACAGTTTTATGCAGCGAGTTGCTACAGTCTCAACTAACTAAAACCAACACTGAACTCTTCGTGCCGCAAACAGAACAGAACTTTGCGCAGTCGCACTGCATGCATATAACAGCAACCGAGACAATCAAAATCACATGATCAAAACTAAAATCACAACAAAGCCGTAACTCTCTGAACCAATTCCCAACAGAAGTAGAGGTATACTTGTATATATGAATAAAAAAAAAAAAGACCGACGTGTCATACCGTTTCATCTACTTAACTCCGCCAATAGATCGGAGTTCAAGTGACACTACTATGATATTGTCTGTCTCTTCCAGAACTCTATATAATAGACACCCATCAGCTGATTGCCTTAAGTGCCGTATCTTTTCTTGTCTAATTACATGTGTTAATTGTAATAAGCAGTGGATAATTACAAGTACACTCACGTGTGTACATACATTTATTATCTACAGGCATGACGCCATCGTGTTTATCTCGAACATTGTCACCTGGATATCTAACTACCAATTCTCATTGGAGTGAATTATTTTCTGTAACTGTGTAAAGGTGAAAAAAACAACTATAATCAGGAAGCCACCGATAATTCTAATGTTTCAGATGACAAACAACATATCAAAAACGAAAATGCTTTATGATGATGATGATGATGATGATGATAATGATATACAGAAAACATTCAGAGAGAAACGGAAGAAAATTTAAAGAAAGAAAGAAAATAATAATAATAATAATAATAATAATAATAATAATAATAATAATAATAAGGATGATGATGATGATGATGATGATGATGATGATGATGATAACGATTTCTTTATTGACCACAAAGGGTTTACATTATGAAAAACATTATGGAAAGCACAGGAAAAAACAATGTGTGTGTGAGTGTGTGTGTTGTGAGGGTTTTGCATGTAAACAAGATTAACATAATGGAGAAAAAAAACAAATTAACAATGCATAATCCACAATAGGGAGAAGACGTTCGACCATGGAGGCCCTGATTTCTGAGGCAGGTGCTCTTTCTCATTTCCCTTCCTCCATCCTTCAGAAAACTGGCTAGAAGGCAACGCTTCCCTCTCTACCCTTATTTTCCTCTTCAAGTGAAACCTGAAGAAGTTGATCAGAGATTGGCCAAAGAGAAAAGTGTTTGTATTCAGCCCCTTTAGTCTCGTCCTCCATACAACCTCTTTCGCCATGGCCACCAGACATATAAAGACAGCTTGCCCTTCATTTAGGAAGGCGGTGGGGTGATCTTCACGATGAATTCAGTTGACATCTGGATCCATCTCACACGCGACAACAGGTGTTCGGAATAAACCCACAGCAATGCTTAGCCACTGGACGAGTGCATGCAGGACCGTCTCATCGGCCTACAAGCATCACGGACATGCTCGGCTGACGGCACTTCCGTGCCTGTATAGTTTTCTCGAACATGCACTGCCAGGCAAGATATTTTTGGAAGTTATCCATCAGTCCCGCGCCGACAGTAATCTAGAAAAGAGCGGCAAGCAGGTTTTCTTCGACACCCAAGGTTGCTCCAAGAACGTCATCGCACTTTTCGTCCACTAATCCTCTATAAAAAGCTAAAGTGGACTGTCCGCTTATCGCAGCGTCCAACTAGCTGAAGGATGTAAGCACTTGAAGACAATCGACTTCCTAAATACCTTCTCTCAGCTTTAGTTTGGCCCAGGACTGCAGCTCCTTTAAAGAGACCAGCTGAGGAAATACGTGTCTGGCGAACGGCGACCACATCTGCTCACTGTCAATGAAGCACCGTCAATGAGATGTTGTAGCCTTAGCGCATGTCTGCGCATCATCAAGTACGGCATGCCCAGGCCACCACGCAGCAGGTGTTGACAGCAGACAGATCGCCTGACCACAAGAAGCGGAAGAGTATACGCTCCAACTTAGACGGTGGCCGAAACAAGGCATGACAGTCCAGCAGTAGTAGATGATGGATGCATTGTACGCGTTAGCCACCTCTGTCTAACCTTTCGGAGATAGCTTCCTCTCGTCCCATTTATGGGTGAGAGTAGTCACTCGGTTTGTTACTTCATCCCAGTTTTCGTCCATCTGGAGATCCGGACCAAACCAGATCTCGAGCAATTTAACCGGTCCGTCCATCAAGCGCCCAACGACACAGTTGGATGGCATGGAACTGCTTCTCTAGGTGCCGAGCCATAAATTCACTGATTTTTCCTAGTTAATCGTCGCTCCTGAAACCGCATCGTAGTCCCTAAGAGCGGCACCGATCATTTCGATGTGTTTATTTTTCGACACCACTACGGTGACGTCGTCAGCATATGTCGACACGCATCTCCTACATCTTAGGTCATGTGGGATGCTTACAACGTCTCCAAATTGTGTATTAGTGGCTCGAGAGTCTGTACATACAAGTGGGACGAGAGGTGGCAGCCTTGGCGGACTGAACACATGATGTTGAACGTTTCTGAGAGTTGACCTTTCATGCTGACTACTGATCAAATGTCGCAGAGCATTGCAGCGATCCAGCCTCTGAATACAGTCCCTAAACTAGCTCCTTTAAGACGCTGCCAAGTATAAATAGCTAACCCTATCGAAAGCTTTAGACTGATCTAAATTGACCAGGGCCCCACTCGTGCCAGGTTCTATAGCCACTTTCTCTATGATGTATCGCTTGAGGTGGAGGTTATCGTGGATGGATCTTTTCAGGATGGCGCATGTCTGCGTCTCCCCCAACCAGATCACCGACGACAAACGACGACCTCGTAGTTAATACCTTGGCCAAAATTTTGAACTCTGCATTCAGTAGAGTTATGGGCCTAAAGTTGTCTATACAGTCCCCCTTGTTCAGGTATTTTCTCAGCAACGCCACCGTTCCTCGGCTCACAAAACTAGGAGTTCTCCCATTCTGTTGCCAGTTGCAGTAAATGTCTACCAAGAGGTCACCGAACAAGTCTAGCATGTAAGCGTAAAGTTCGTAGGGCAGACCATCCAACCCCCTCGTGCAGCTAGCTATTGCTTCCCGTATGTCAACAGCTTTTATCGGCCTTTCGCAGCGCTCTGCCTCCGTTTCCAAGAGCCGCAGCAACCCGTCTAGGTAGGGAGTGAAGTCCATCCTGCTACGCGGCCCACCGCTACTCCCGAGCAGTTGAGCGAAGCGCCGGCAAGGATCGGATCGCATTTTATTGCTACGCTGTGCCTCTGTCACTCGGTCCCACTGAACGGCTTTTGTCTCTTCGTGTCTAAGAAAAAGGGCCTTAGCTCTGACAACGCAACCTTCGTGTTTCGCATTGAAGAATTGGTTGAGTGCCAGTCTCACAGCAAACACGTCGGTTGCGATGTCTTTTCTAAAAGCCTCATCTTATTTCCCCACTTGTCCTGCCTCTACTCTGTTTCTTTCTACTGCCAGTCCTTTACTAAACCTTATTGATTCTATTCTAATCACATTTTCAGCTATTTCAATGTTTTCTTTCTTATTTAGTTGCTTTATACTAACCTTTAATAACGATCCAGTGTATCTTTGAAGTGTGAACTATTATTCATTCTTCCCCTAAATCGGAGTAACGAGCTGATTAATAATTGTTCTAAATAGTCAATCAGTACAAAAACACCCAACATAATGAAACTTTGTGCGTGCGTGTTTTGTGTATGGGGTATTTGTCTATACAGAGCAAATGTAAATGCATGATTTCAGGTCATGCAGTGTAAAAATGTAGCGAAATATTCTATATACATACATGCGTATCCTCTCACTGCATATAGGCGGAGGTCTGGAATAGGTCGCCCGTTGCCCATCTAAGTTGAATTTTCTCCGTTTTGACGGGACTTTTTCAATTTTTTTTCTTTATTCTTTCACCACGCAAATGATGGGGGCGCGGAAAGATTTTTATGACAACATTCTTTTTTTAAATTTATGAATTTTTTTAAGCAACTTCCTATCACACAGCTACGCTTACGCTTCAGGAGTGTTTTACTTCCTTGTTTTGAGAGACAGACAAAAATTTTATCGAAAATAAAGCAATATAAAAAAGGAAGAAAAACTCCGAAATGCTTAACCTGAATAAACATGGAAATACAACGGAGGCGGGAGAGAGAATAGAAACTGTTTGACATTATATGAGAACAAAATTTTGAAATATCTTGACACTTTGAATACTATCACGAAGATCTTGGCCTGTGGGGGTTGCTTGATTATCTCTAGAGGTCTTCTGTATCAAGAGGACTACATCACTAAAATATTTTTTCTACCCCTTTTCTTTTTACTGTTGCACACTATGTATGCTTCCCTTCTTTGTCTTATTATATACCGTGTATACTTTATATATATATATATATATATATATATATATATATATATATATATATATATATATATATATTTTCTTTTTAATTTCCTTTTTATCATTTTATTATATGTAAACCACCATGATTTACGCCTGCCTCTATATTGTCCTCTTCATCCTTCGCCCTGGTGTCAAACAAGAGAAATCATTATATAACGTTTATGGATTTGTGCTGCAAGATTCCTGATGTGAAATCGTGTCTTGAAGCAGATATTGTATTTCGGGACGGTCATTTTTTTTTTGCCAAATAAACACGCACTATATATTTGTTCTTCACTCGTTTATTACTGTTCTTATTCTAACTCATATCCATTGTCCAGAACTCTTTCCTCACACATCTGTGACTTCTTCAGCAACACTTTCCGTCTCCGTGTGTGTTCTTGCTCCACTTATTTCATTCTGTTCTTCTATGTTGTGTATCCTTATATATGCATGCTTTTGCGTCCGTGTTTGTGTGTTTGCGTGCATATGTGTGTGTGTCATTGTTCTTAGTAGCACTATGACCTTTTCCTCGGCCCCATCCCCTCCCCCGTTGCTCGCTACTGCTGTTCTAGGACACGAAAATTGGTACAGTTCCTGTATCTCTCTGTGTTTGCGAGTGCGTTCGCCCACGCTGCTGTCATCGCTGTTGCTGTTGTTGTTAGTCGTGTTGTTGACACTGTTACCCTTTAGTAAGTCCCTACGTACGGAGAACAAGTGCACTGTGTTTAAGCTGAACCCACGGCTTAACTATAAGGTTAGGAATGTAGTTTATAGCTTAATGTGTACTGAGGGGCGGTGCAGAAATATGACAACTACTTACATTGCAGAGACTGCACGCAGCATAGGGGAGTATATAGATGAACACTGGCGGGAGCCCAAAGAAGACAAAGGATTGTCTGTGCTCTACCAACATGCTCAAATAGAACATAGAGGCTCGATTAATAGCATAGAGGTTAAGATTTTATCGACGCGTAGAACTGACATTACACTTAGATCACTGAGGCTACACACATAGCAATAGACAGACCAAGCCTCAATTTGACAAAATTTTCTATTTTAGAAGTTACTTCGTGTTAAAGTTGTATTTAGGTAATTTTAACCAATCAATGACGTGTATTCAGCTAAAGAAAGTTACAGCTGTTTGTGAAAGTAATAGAAGAGCAACAACTTCCGGGTCATCGGGTCATCTGTTTGGGATGCTGCATATCTATATGTACGTAAATACAGACACATGTATACATGTACACACACACACACACACACACACACACACAAATAAAGAAAAACACACACACACATACACACATGGACGCAAAAGCATGCGCATATAGGGTTGCACAACATAGAACAGAATGAAAGAAGAGAAGCAAGAACACACACGGAGATGGAAAGTGTCGCTGCAGAGGTCACAGATGTGCGAGGAAAGATTTCAGGACAATGGACATGAGTTAGAATAAGAATATTACTAAACGAGTGAAGAACGAATATACAGTGCGTGTGCTTATTTGACGTAGGAGTGGCCGTGGTAAGTAGCTTGCTTACCAACCACATCGTTCCGGGTTCAGTTCCACTCCGTGGCACCTTGGGCAACTGTCTTCTACTATAGCCTCGGGCCGACCAAAGCCTTGTGAGTGGATTTGGTAGACGGAAACTGAAAGAAGCCCGTCGTATATATATATATGTGTGTGTGTGTGTGTGTGTGTGTGTGTGTGTGTGTGAGTGTGTGTGTGTCTGTCTGTGTTTGTCCCTCCAACATCGCTTGACAACCAATACTGGAGTGTTTATGTCCCCGTAACATAGCGGTTCAGCAAAAGAGACCGATAGAATAAGTACTAGGCTTACAAAGAATAAGTCCTGGCGTCGATATGCTCGACTAAAAGGCGGTACTCCAACATGGCCACAATCAAATAACTGAAACAAGTAAAAGAATAAAAGAGTATCCAGAAATACAACAATATTATAATACCATGTATATAAGTAATTTCGTAGCTACCATTCACGACCTCTCCGCAGACGTGTCGCAGTCGATGTTATCTTTATTTTAGTAGACGACTCGAGATACAAGTATTCGGTTTCAGGTCATATTAATTCTATAGTGACAGTAACAGAATAAAGAGAAGGCGACAAAAGATTTACTGTCTCGACAGCAGTGTACCCGAAAGTTTTTACTAATGATATAAACCCGTAGCAAACTATCCTACTGCTCCTTTAGGGTTTAATGGAAGGGATGGTGGTGACAGGGGTTCGTCTTATATTTAGAAATGAGAGGCTCCTCATCTGGTATGTTACATGCCTTCTAGAAGCATGAAAATTAATGTTATACACACAAATACAGAAATATATGTGTATGTGTGTATGCATTTATATATGTCTGTTGGTATGTAGGACGACTCACTGGTGGTTTGTATTTAATGAGCAGGAAGAGAGAAAGGAATAGGAAGATACATTAACTATGTAGAAATAGAATGAAGGCGAGAAAGATAGAAACACAGTGTGTGTGTGACAGATGGAGAAAAAAGCTAAAGACACAATGTGGGAGAGAGAGAGAGAGAGAGAGAGAGAGAGTGAAGCAGACAGGAATAAGAGAATAAAAATATATAAAAAGCACAGCAGAGTGATAAAACCCCTCCACCAAAATTGCAAAGCAGTCAACAGGTTTGATTTAGTACGCCTGCTTGCACTGTCTCTCTCCTTGCTAAAATGGCTTTTGCGGGAGCTTCTACACCAGTGGTTCTCAACAGGGGTCTTCATGACCCTTGAGGGCAAATATATGATTTTGATGTTAAAATTTATTTGCAATAAATTGCTTGGAGGGGTTTTATCACTCTGCTGTGCTTTTTATATATTTTTATTCTCTTATTCCTGTCTGCTTCACTCTCTCTCTCTCTCTCTCTCTCTCTCTCTCTCTCTCCCACATTGTGTCTTTAGCTTTTTTCTCCATCTGCCACACACACACTGTGTTTCTATCTTTCTCGCCTTCATTCTATTTCTACATAGTTAATGTATCTTCCTATTCCTTTCTCTCAGTGCTTTTCAAACTTTTTGCTGGAACGGAACCCCAAGGAAACATTCCACTGGCTCGAGGAACCCCTATGCAATAATTTAATAGTCTTATGCACACATATCTGCACAGGAGAATTAAAAATTACTGCCGATTTTAGCAGTTTTGTAACTTCTTGCGGAACCCCTGGACTGGACTGGCGGAACCCTAAGGTTCCGTGGAACCCTAGTTGAAAACCACTGTTCAAGAATATATATTTCTTTACTACCCACAAGGGGCTAAACACAGAGGGGATAAACAAAGACAGACAAACGGATTAAGTCGATTACATCGACCCCAGTGCGTAACTGGTACTTAATTTATCGACCCCGAAAGGATGAAAGGCAAAGTCGACCTCGGCGGAATTTGAACTCAGAACGTAACGGCAGACGAAATACGGCTACGCATTTCGCCCGGCGTGCTAACGTTTCTGCCAGCTCGCCGCTTAGCATTTAGTCTGGTGCGCTAACGTTTCTGCCAGCTCGCCACTGTTCTAGAATATAGACGCAGGCGTGACTGTGTGGTAAGAAGCTTGCTTCCCAACCACATGGCTCCGAGTTCAGGCTCACTGCGTAGCACTTTGGGCAAGTGTCTTCTGCTATAGCCTCCGGTCGACTAAAGCTTTGTGAGTGGATTTGGTAGATAGAAACTGAAAGAAGCGCGTCTGATCACAACATATAGGTACACTGCGACACAATTTCTTTTCCTCAACAGGCCCTGCCCTGTTCAACATTGTCCCTAAACTGATCAAAGATGAAAAGGATCCCATCACCTTTAAACGGAGTCTGGATGGATTTCTTCAAGGAATACCAGACAAGCTACCCATCCCTGGATACAACTCACTGCTTGAATGGACCATAATACCATAAAACTTGACTTTAAAAGGATTTAGATGATCCTATCAGGTGGTGCTATAAAGTTAGACATGGCCTGGACCAATCTTTGGTCGAAACATATCTATTTTATCGAAGTTTTATACACACACGCACACACGCACAATTGGGCTGGTGCATAATTATTGCGGCTTTTTTCAACAAATTTTATTCAACTAAAACAATAACAACATGTAACAAAAACATATTTAAATGATTATTCCGGTGCATATTCACCATCTACTTCAATTACTGCTTCCCATTTGCTTGGCAGACGGGCAGACGGTCATTTTAACCAATCAATAACGTGTATTGATTGGTTAAAATAATGTGTCCACTCCTCTAACAAAACACTTCTATAATAATCAATGATGTCTTATAGCAATATAGGTTTGCTGTATCAGGATCTAGGGACAACTGATGGAGGGGAATATTCTTTATGTTCGCAAATATAAGTTTTTATAAAAAATGCTAAGAGTAAAAGATGTTTTATATGACACATTCTACCAGTGTCCGAAGTTTGAAAGTGTTTAGTTACAAAAAATTATTTTTTAAATCTGTAGGTCAAAAGGTAAAGATCTCAATCTTTTAATACAATTCCTAATAATATTGAATTATAAAAATGCAATAAGATTTTTAAAACATCGAATCGCTATGGTAGTCAAATAGAGAAAAAAAGGGATCAAAAGGGTCCATAAGCAAAAAAATGGTTGAGAACAACTGATACAAGGTCGCTTAATCTGCTAGAAATAGCAGCTAAAATCACTCTTAAATAACATCCTACTGCCTTATTTTCGGGGTCGATAAAGTAAAGTACAAGTCAAGTACTGGGGTCCATATAATCGATTAGTTCCGTTCCCCAAATTTCAGGCTTTGTGCATTTATGAGAAACAAAGTCATTTCACGAAAAAAAAAAAAATGAAAAAACATAAATCTTCGTAACCGGCATACAAATCTCCATCTAATTCTATACGTGGAATACTAATATATATGAGCGACAGTGGCCGTATTAACACCGATGGGTGATATTTACCCCCACTTATACGTGGTTATTCTGTTAGAACAAGCTATACTGCGGCAGATACCATGAGAGAAGCTCTCATACTGGCTCTTGGTGCAAAATCCACTATTGTTTATATCGCTAGCGGGGAGATAAATCTCAGCCACCTCCAGCGCTAAGACTACCAGATCAAGTGATTTCGACCGTCTTTGGTTTTGCCAATGATGGACGCTCGACCGTTAGAGATAGTAGTGACTCATCTCCTCTCCAGCAATATAGAGAATAACAGTGCCAGAACTGGCGCTGGTGTCGCAATTTTTATTTATTTATGCGCCCTTTTCAAGCCTAGCCAGGCTCATGGGCCCGGTTTCCCGGTTTCTATGGCGTATGTGTTCCCTCTATCTGGACGGGACGCCAGTTCATCGCAGCGTTACTCAAGAAACGGGAAGAAAGAGTGAGAGAATGTTGGGGCGAAAGAGTACAACAGGGGTCGCCACCAACCCCTGCCGGAGCCTCGTGAAGCTTTAGGTGTTTCGCTCAATAGACACACACAACGCCCGGTCTGGGAATCGAAACCGCGATCTTCCGACCGCGAGTCAGCTGCCCTAACCACTGGTGTCGCAATTAGCTTGTTAAAAAATATAAATAATATATAAACAGTAGTGCATTTTGCACCAAATGCCAATATGAAAGTTTCTCTCATGGTATCTACTGCAGTATAGTTTGTCTAACAGAACATCAACGTTTAAGTGAAGATAAAAATGAATACTAATGTCTTGTCTATTGCTTACGTTGTTCCATAGTTTCTGTTATTTTGTAACCTTCCTGAGATGCAACAAAA
Source organism: Octopus sinensis (assembly GCF_006345805.1). Classification (NCBI taxonomy): domain Eukaryota; kingdom Metazoa; phylum Mollusca; class Cephalopoda; order Octopoda; family Octopodidae; genus Octopus; species Octopus sinensis. Next base: position 95,299,877 of record NC_042998.1, read on the forward strand.
TGTTTCAACGAGAGTTCATATCAAGAATCTTAGAAAACATTTTCTCTTTTCTGAACAAGAAAACTACTTTCACTTTTGGGGGAGGCGGGACTGCAAAACACCTAGTTTTGACAAATTGAATTACTTTCACTCTTATGTGTCCTTGAAAAAGAAACAGCGCCAAAAATTTTAATTTAATCTTTAATGGGTTGTAATATATTTTTAATTGGATTTTCTCCAAAATGAAGTTGTGGTTTCGTAATCAGCGTGCGGATCTTTTCGCTTTGACCGGCAGATTTTTAAAATAATTTCCATGTAACTAAACACTTTTTAAACTTCGTATACTGGTAGAATGTGTTTATAAAACATCTTTTTCTCTTGGCTTTCTTGAGAAAATTCTGTAGTTTGTTAGATATTTATAAGATATTTTCTTCAATTTCGGCAATTTCAACCAATCAATGACGTCTATTGAGGTGAAAACATTCTCTGCCGTAAACATTTTCTGGCGGTGTCATATGAAAATGTCCCTCGTTTAAGAAACAGATTGGGTTTATTTACATTTCTGAAGAAAAAAAGATACCCTTCTTCCCACCCCTCACCCTAACCCTAAAACAGATTGAAATGCAATAGATCAATCATATTTATGGGTGACATTTTCATATGACACCACCAGAAAATGTTGTTTACACTCTACGGCAGAAATCGTTTTCCCCTCAATAGACGTCATTGATTGGTTGTAATTGCCGAAATTGAAGAAAATATCTTACAAATATCTTTCAAACTACAGTATTTTCTCAAGAAAGTCAAGAGAAACAGATGTTTTATAAGTACATTCTACCAGTATACGAAGTTTAAAATTTTTTAGTTACATGGAAATTATTAAAAAAATCTGCTGGTCAAAGCGAAAAGATCCCAGCGTGCTAAAGTATATTTAATGTTGATTATTTAGATTACTTCGATAAGTTTCGACCGAAGCTGGCCCAGGCATTGTCTAATTTAATGGAACAAAATGATCCCTTATAAGATTGCACGTTTTAGTTAACATATCCTCATAAGTTCTTAGTGAAAATTCTCGAATTCTATAACAACCACAGCCTTCTCTTTTGACGGAGGCAGTTACTCTCTCTCGCGCGCGCTAACCACGGCTTTTCTTCATATTCTCTGACCAATCCAAATTGATGCTTGGGCTAATGTCTCTAATATGCATTCCATATTGCGAAACTTGCTGTAAATATACCCGGAAATTGAAATTGCGTTGAAAGTGGAACTGGGTAAGGCAAGGTCGGTTAGTACGTGATAGTTTTATTCTTTGAAATATATTTATAGGAAATATTAGCTGTTGAGTAGAAATTGACTTTGATAATAAAACCACCAGGCGGTTTCTTCACCAAAGATTTTTAATTACGACCAGTGGTTTATAATTACAAGAAGCGAATCTCCAAGATAATTCGAAATTCCACGATTATATAGAGTAAAAAATGTAAATAAACAAAACTTCTATTGAAAACAGAATTCCCATGTCTTCGGCTGCTTTTTCTCACACACCCGTTTCCCCCTATCTCTCTCTCTCTCTCTCTCTCACACACACACACACCATACTCTCTCTTTCACCCTCATATAAGTACTAAGACACACATACACTCTCCCACCATCTCTCTTTCATTAACTCACATCTTCCTCATCTAAACTTTTCCCCAGTTGTCTCTTTTTGATTCTGTCTCTCTTTCAACACGTAGATGTCCCTTCGTTCACCCCTAAAGCGCACTAACTGACGGCCTTGTCAATTTATTTATTCACAGTCCAGATAAATAGATTTCCAGCAACCTTCTAGCTTTCTATTAACTCGTTCAGATAACAACATGAAAGCAACAATAAAAAAAAAGAATAAATAAAATAAAATAAAATAAATAAAACAACTAACTGCAAAACCAAACAACCCATAGTGTTTACTTGACAGTATTCAACCACTTTACTTTATTGAACGAACGCTGCCTGACCTCAAATACATTCTTAGACGTTACTTCCCTACCTAAAAAAAAATAAGATTGTGAAAGGGGTGGAATGAAAATGACAATCCACTGACGAAACATAGGTTTGCTTGGAGAATGCGGATGTTGTTTACAGAATCTCGCAGGATCATGACGTCTTCTCGATATTAATCAGTTACTTTTTTTTTTTTTTACACGTTTCAGTCATTTGACTGCGGCCATGCTGGAGCACCGCCTTTAGTCGAAGAAATCGACCCCCAGGACATATTTGTTGTAAGCCTAGTACGTATTCTATCAGTCTCTTTTACCAACCCGCTAAATTTCGGGGACATAAACACACCAACATCGGTTGTCAAGCGATGGTGGGGGTATACGCACACATACACACATATATGTACGTGTATGTGTTTGTGTGTCTGTGTTCGTTCACCACCATCGCTTAACAAACGATGTTGGTATGTTCATGTCCCCGTAACTTAGCGGTTCGGCAATGGAGACCGATACAATAAGTACTAGGCTTACAAAGAATAAGTCCTGGGGTAGATTTGCTCGACTAAAGGCGGTGCTCCAGCATGGCTGCAGTCAAGTGACTGAAACAAAAGAATATATATATATTGCCGAACCGCTTAGTTACGGGGACGTAAACACACCACCATCGGTTGTCAAGTGATGTTTGGGGGACAAACACACACATATGTATATACATATATACGACGGGCTTCCCTCAGTTTCCGTCTACTAAGCCCACTCACAAGGCTTTGGTCAGCCCGAGGCTATAGTAGAAGACACCTTTAATAGCACCACCTGGTGAAGTCTTTTAGTCAATTATAGAGCACCATGATCCACTCTAACAAAGAGTTATTATTGTTGGAAATATCCGGGCGTAAGTGGTTGGTCCGGGACTTTTTGAAGAAATTTGTCCAGTGAACTTTTGAATCTTATGGGATCCGTTTCCATTCTGATGTATTTGGTATGGTATTAATGAAAGCTGGACCGGTTGAGGTAAAGTAGTTGTGACGTAAAGCTATGTATCCCGAGTTCAATTTTTGTAGTAGGCGGATAGCATGTGGGCCAAGTCTTGGATAGATTTTAAAACTGATGCCAACATCATCTGTGCAATATTAATGTAGCGTTCCCGGTGGCGTAGGAGAGAGTAAAGATTGAGTTTTTTTTAGTCGACCCCAATAGTCAATGCCTCTCATGCCGTCTATCTTTCTTGTTATTGACCTCTGGAGTGATTTTACTTTCATAATGAGTTGCTTCGTATGAGGAGACCACAGTGGGCAACAGTATTCAAGGTGAGGTCGGACAGAAGTAGAGTAGAGAAGGATGGTGTGGGCATCTCTAGACCGGAAAGTTCTCAGAATCCAGGAGCACATTTTGCGAGCCAAGTCAAACTTGCTGTTTACGTGGGAACTCCAGCTTAGATTGTTATCAACATTTACTCAGAGGTTTCTGGTATTGTTGGATGACGCTAGGTAATTTCGGAGTATCCTCTTCTCCAAAGTGGATCAAATCACACTTACCTTCATTTAAAAGCATATTGTTTTTTTCCGGCCATTGGACAACAGCAAACAGATCCGACTGAAGGCATGCTCGGTCTCCCATACCGTTTTCTGGAGTTTGGAATCATCTGCAAAGATTTTGAATGTAGAGTGTTTGATGATGTCTACTGTGTCATTGATGTAGATGATGAAAAGGCGTGGGCCCGACCGTCTTCTCTCAGTTTCCACCAACCAAATCCACTCACAAGGCTTTGGTCGGTTCGAGGCTATTGTGGAAGACACTAGCCCAAGGTGCCACGCAGAACAATGAACCCAGAACAATGTGGTTAGGAAGTAATCTCCTTACCACACATTAATTTATTATCTTTTGGCCTTTCTTTATTTTGTCTTGTTTCAGTCATTAGACTGTGTCCATGCCGTGGCACTGTCTTGAAGGTTTTATTCGAAGAAATCTACCCCAGTATTTATATCAAATCTGGTGCTTATTTTATCGGTTACTTTCTATAGAATCACTAAATTATGAGGACGTAAACAAACCTACACAGGTTACAAAGCGGTGGAGGACTAACATCATACACACACACACACACAACTTCCGCACAGTTTCAGGACTAACATCATACACACACAACTTCCGCACAGTTTCAGGACTAACATCATACGCACACAACTTCCGCACAGTTTCAGGACTAACATCATACACACACAACTTCCGCACAATTTCAGGACTAACATCATACGCACACAACTTCCACACAGTTTCCGTATAACAAACATACTCACAAGGCCTTGGTCGGCGCGGAGTTACAAAAAGGAGGTCATTAACCCAAGGTGTCGCAGTGAGACTGAACCCGAAACTACGTGCTTTATAAACGAAATCGTGAGCCACACAGCTATGCCCATGTTTCCAATAGAAGTCATAGATACTCTTGTTTCAATCGAAGAAATCAGACTGGTGCCATGCTGGAGCACCACCTCGAAGATTTTTAATTATTATACCGACCTTAGTACTTAGCGGTATACATTTTATCACTCTTATTCGCTCAGCTAGGTCACATGACATGAACTTAGACAATTTTTTTTAATCAAACAGTATCCGCAGCAAAGATTGACACAGACACAAATACATATCGACATATAAACAATAAATATACGGTTATATATGTGTGCGTGCGCAGGCGCGTGTGAATTGGCGGAGTTGTTAGAATGGTTGATAGAAGGCCTCGTGGTATTTGTTCCAACTGTGCTTTGAGTTTGAATCCCCTCCCCCGGGGTTAAATTTGCTTTCCTCTTTCAGTCAGTTAAAAAAGAAAATACTAATTCCGGTTGGTGAGTTGGCTATAAGTATGCGCGCACGTGTGGCAGGCTCCCTCCAGTTGCCTATCAATTTCATTCTCATTGCATTGGTCATTTCGAGGGTATATTAGAAGTTCAAGATACCACACAGTGGGACTGAACTTCTTACGCGGAGCCTTGCCCGACTACCAAGCATATATTTTTCATCATCGACTAAGCGCTACGCTATAATATATCAAGTATGCTTTAAATCGTGACTGACTAGAATTATACATTCAGGACTATGTTGAAGTTGCTTAAGCGATCTGGATGGAACGATTTTGAGTTATCACATCCTCTTAAGTCTAAAGTTTCTGCTCACCATCCCTAATTTAAACTTAGATTTCGCATTTACTGACGATTGGCTGCATTACTTCATCATATCTTGCCAAACGCTTTTGTATCCTGATTAAATAGGTTTTGTGGGAATATAGGAAGCAGCTGCTTATTAACTGAATGCATTTTATTTATTTTTTATAGCAGAAGTTTTTTAAGTTTTAGATGGGTCTGTCCACAACCGCCGTACAGTGTAGAATATATAAAGCAGTGCGAGATGCATGCTACATGCTTCGGTAAGCTTAGAAAATGTTGAGATTAAATTGAATAACAATGGCTATCGTCAAACTTACGACCAATGAGCTTCTTATTGAAGCCATTGCGGAGAGTATTTATCGGAAAATTTCCGACTACCATACTTGTTCTTTGAAGGTAATCCCGCCTATATAAATCTATTTAGCAGCTAATGTACTTGCAAATCGGTTTTATGGTGCAAGATAATATTCTTTCTATTATAGGAACAAGGACTGAAGGCTCATCAACTGTTTTGAGCAAGCATGTAGCGATTTTGGCTTAGTTATCAGCCTCAAGAAAACCAACATCATGGGTCAGGCTACATCGGACATCCCAAACATACATATTGGAGATCACAGACTACAAGAGGTGGAGAAGTTTACCTTTCTTGGCTCTACCGTCACCTTATCTCTTGATGTTGAGCTGTGATGGTCCAACTCTCCAAACGGGCATGGGATAACAATAAGCTGACCAAGACCACAAAAATAAAGATTTACCAGGCATGTGTACTTAGCACTCTACTGTATGGAAGTGAGACTTGGACGCCATACATACGCCAAGAGCGTCGCCTAAATATCTTTCACCTGCGCTGTCTCCGGAAAATCCTAGGCATCAAGTGGCAGAATCATGTCCCCAACAAAAATGTCCTCAAGCAAGCAGGAATACCAAGCATGTTTGCACTCACACAAAGACGTATGAGATGGCTTGGACATGTTAGCCGTATGGAAGATGGCAGAATCTCCAAGGACATACTCTACGGAGAGCTTGCTAGGGACACTAGGTCTGTGGGAAGACCGTTCTTACGATACAAGGATGTTTGCAAAAGGGACATGAAGGCCTGCAACATCAATATTAGCAACTGGGAAGCAGTTGCCAGCAACCGCGGAGATTGGCGACGTACCGTAAAAGAGGGAACACAAAGGAGTGACAGAGAGGGAGAGAGGAAAAATGGAAAGACAAGAAAAGACGTCAACAAGAAACTATGACATTACAACCACCCAGGCAAAGTCTTAGCTATATTTGCGGCACCTGCCAGAGGGAATGTTTGTCCAGGATAGGACTACACAGCCACAGCAGGAAATGTATTAGGACATGAAATGTAAAAGCCGGACTAGATTATTTTATGCGCAACTTCATTGTCTCGAGACAAAAAGGATGCCAACAACAGTCTACTTGAGTTCCAACAATTAACAATTGTAATTTGAAGTTGAATGGTTAGCAGTAGAAAGGATGGCCAGATTTTCAAAAAAAAAAAAAAAATTGTGCAAAATATTGAGAAAAAGTATTTTTTCACAACACTCGTATCTCTGTGTTAACTTGAGCTACTACAAAAAGCTTCCAAATCTCGTAAAACACACCCTTTCATCAAAAGAAAGGCAGTTTTACAGTATTTCAGGAAAAAAAAAAAACTATGCGATGGATCTGCTATAGCAGAGGCAACTCTGGGCTAAACAAAACAATTCACATTGAAAGATTATCTAAATAATACTAATAAAGTTGGCGGTATATCTTCAAAATTTCATTCCCTGGTGAAACTCCATGTATTTTAAGATTGTTCAGGAAGAATTGTCCCCCTTTGCTAAAGGCTTCAAAATTGTGTTATCCGAGCTTGTTTTCTAGGTTATTTTAAAAAATTAGTGCAAAAAACACTTATGTAGACGAAAGTTTACTGAACCTTGATACCTGTCAAAATCGGCAACAGTTTTCGAATCTATAAGGAACACACTGTGATATAAGAAAATCTTTCACGGGGTAATTTTGGAAGTGTTTATAGGTATTGGAATTTATAATCTAAATACACAAACAGAAATTAGTATAAATTTCAGACTAATGTTTTAGTTATGCTATCAAGATATAAATGTAAAGGAGATTCTAGGTTAGCCTTAATTAAGCAAGGTTTTGTATCAAGCGAGATAGTTAGTATTAAGCTGTATTAATGCATCAAGATATCCAAGAAGACAATAGCTAGACTTAGTTTATTACCTCTCGGAGTCGATAAAAGTAAGTACTAGTGAAACACTGCGTTAGGAATTTAATGGATTGTAACCCCACCCTAAATTATGGTCAGATACCAATACTAGAAAAATATACATAAATAAAATTGCCTTATTTTATAATTGAGACGACTAACTACATTCTTATCCTGGAAAATATCTTAGCAGGTAACTATGAAAAGCAGGTTTATTGACCTGTAAAACAATTTCGTACGCAATGTTGAGAATCTCTGGGTATAGGCAATCAAAGCTGTTTTAATTTACCATCCCAACATAAACGTTCTATAACTCACATTTTGCTGTGCAAATAAACCTCTGCGCAGAAGAGGAATAGGAATACATCGAAGCACCTTGCACTGTCTGACATTTCAAATACAATGTTCAATTTATGTCATCAACTAATCCTACATATCAATATCTGTGCAAATACGAGTCAGGAAATTGCTGTCACACGATATTTGCCTGTACTTAAAGGAGTAAAAAATGCAGTGATACAAAAAAAAAAAAAAAAAAAAAAAAAAAAAAGGTGGACAGAAATGTCTAGCCTATGTTTTTATTACGGTAGACAGGATTTGACCAAGGCTACGGTTTGCATTTTATAATACATAAAATAAAGTTTCAAGTACAATAATGGAAATACGTCCGAATACTGGATGGTAGGCCTGCATTGAAAATATGCAGTACTGTTTGATTTGAGAGGGTTTTAGTACCTATTTAATGAATGTGTAATTCTAGATTACAAAAATTAAGGAATGTTATACCCGCTAATACCTTTATTTGCTATGTATCAGGAAAAATCTGTCCTTTAACACTGTTTAATTTCAATGTATTTCTATACAGTTGATATTTTAACAAAATATAACTCTTTGTCGAATCAGGATTTGTATATTAGCGAGCTTTTTACTGAATGTGTGCGACCTGGAAGCAGAGACTATGCTGAAGCTTCTCCGCGGGTCCTTCAAGGTTGCTAATTTTTCACCGAAATCGCTGCAAACCAACGACGGCGAGAAACATGTATGGAGAGAGTTCCTGAAAACAGACATTCTGAGATTAACTAAATGTTGTGGTTGCTACATGGCCTGGAGTATTGGACTCAACATAGGTGATGGAAGTGGAAAGTACATAGGTGATGGAGAGAGGAATGGAAATGAGCCAGCTCCAAAATGCAGATAGTATTGTAATAGAAAAAGCGGGAAGGCGACAGTACATGTAAACCAAGGACTGAAGCGTTAGTGTCATGCAAATTTAAGCAACTTTCTCTGGACGCTGTCCAAGTTGTGTAGCAGCAGTACCGTTCTAGATTTGGTAGCAATACTTTATTGTAGCAGTCTCGAAGATGGGGAGATGTAGTCAGAAAGTTTTTTCTGAAGAGGAGGACCATTTGAGATGTAGTCTTTGCTTATCATATTAGCACTCACTAAACAAAATCCTGAAAATCAAGATTTGGCTGATAAAATTAGAAATTCATTACATTGCCGACTCAATTGGTTACTTAACATGCTAAGGTCAGAAGAGAGCTACCTAGCCAAGTTGAAATTTAGAGGTTGGTGTAAGATAACATGCAATAATTCAGAATTACATTGGAAATAATCTTGTTAAGATAAGACAAGCGACATGAAGTTAGAAGCATTCCAGAAATAACCATTTATTTATGTAAAAAAAGCTTTTGTTCGCCTGAAATTAGATTGTTAGAACGCGAAGAAAACTCGGTGTAAAGCAACTCCAGGGAGGTCGTGTGCACTTCAGATAATATAATCAAAAGTTCCTTTCACAAGTCATTGAAGATTGAAATTTGCTTTCAAAAACATCGAGTCGTGACACTTTTGGAAAAAAAGTATAACAAATTTGGGCAATTAAAGTTTTCACTGAATCCGTATTATTTCTATGGCATAAAATTGGGAACCACAAATAGAGTCTATAGCGAAGTGAAGTTTTTCTGAAAGCATTGGGAAACAAAAAAAAAAAAAACCATTTTGTGAACGATATAATAGACTCGAACAAAATTTCCGTGCTTACATTTTTTTCTTTAGCAAATAAACCGAAACTGACAATCCAATAACTTATAGTTACAATTTTGTTGAAAATTTAGTTTCTTTAGAGACATTTTTAGTAGTTACGGTTTGTTGCTACTGCCATATTGAACTTTTGAAAGGATTCAGACTGGGTTGATTTGTAAATTCCACGAGATATCTGTCGTAACAACGCGCTAACATAAGCGTCAAAATCTTTAGCAAGACAAAAGCAGCACAAAGGGCGCCGATGACAATTTGGTGTTCGTAGAGCCAGTGAAACAAAGCTTTATCACAGCCTGTCGCATGAACGTTGTTGGCCTCAACAGCATTAGTACCACAGTTATATTTATAAGAGATGCAACAGGAATTTGGTACAGAATTGTTCAAATAAGGCAACCACTCAGTGTAGTTCAAAATACCGCAGCAGTGCAAGTTGTTCTGTATAGTATTCCAAGTGTAAGCCGCAGAAATGCTCTCGTTATATTTCCTCTCCGCCACTTGCATAGTATGCACCACAATTTGGCGTACATAAGACTTTAGGGTAAGACCAACGAGTCCAATTAAAATTTCAGCAATAATAAGAATGACAAGAACGCAAGAATATACTGATAATAAAATGTATCTTTCTTTTACAACGATCACTAGGCCAAAAATCGAAGTCATACATATTAAGAGGCCGAGGGAAATTATTAGTACAGCTGGTACACTTACGCTATCACGGAAAACTTGTGCATACTCATGGAAGGATACTTGCATGAGAGATCCAACTGCAATTAGCACCAACGAAACCACTAGAAAGAATGCGTTCAATAGAATTAATAAATATTTCGCTGAACACGATCCCATCGACATGGCGCCTAGTTTTTTTTTTTTTTGATTTCTATGAACTGTGATTTTTTTAAAAACTCTTTTAAACATATTGGTAGTAATATTTTCTGTTGTTATGTAAATGAGATATGGTTTTTAAATAACTTTTGATAAATTCATCGATGATTTAAATTATCATTCTACAGTTCTTGATGTTTGGTTCGAGCCAGCAAAGACTCGAAACGATTAGTACTATAAAATGGCAATTCGCTGTTTATTATTTGCTGAAGAGACAAAATGGCTAAGAGCATAAAGGCTCCAAATTTGTAAATTGTGTGTCGTTAGTTCGTATTCCACAATAATTGCTGTTTAAAGTTTCAAGTACTTAAAATTAATGTTACCTTTACTTTAAAACGTCAAAAATACCAATTTTGAATCCTTCAAAAAAAAAAAAAAAAAACTCAGTATAAGTCTACCTGTGATTCACTAAAAAAGGATTTTAAAGCGATGCAGAGACACAAGTGATATACATGAAAATAACCCAAACTAGCATTCAGGAGCAAATTTTCATTCCTTTCAAATTTAAAATAAAATACAGAATTAAATTAAAATAGACCTTATGTCTACGAGAAGTCATTAAAAGATCGTTTAAGGCTAAGTTGTAGAACAAAGAAGCCTTGCATTAAATACTTTGTTAATAGTGGAGGGGCAGTACCCCCCCCCCCCATTTCTTTATTACCCACTAGGGGCCACATAGAGGGGACATTACAAACATTGGGGACATGGAACATCACAATTACATAGATATGAATAAAATGAATTTTGAAAATGATATATGAAAGCGGTGCCAACGGCCCCATCCGCTAGGTGGAGGGGCAGTACCGGAAATGCAATGTTGTGACGAACGTCATGTGAAATAATCAGAACAGAAAACTGAACCATGTTTGCAGATCCCGCTATACAAATCTTATCAGGAATATGTTTTATTTCTTTAAAAATTTCTTTTCACTTGTTACAGTTGCTTATATAATAGTGGCAGAGATTGTGAGTTTTATACATTTTGAAAGAACAATAATAGATTAAATGAAGGCGGCGAGCTGGCAGAAATGTTAGCGTGCTGGGTGAAATGCTTAGCAGTATTTCGTCTGTCTTTATGCTCTGAGTTCAAATTCCGCGGAGGTCGATTTTGCCTTTCATCTTTTCGGGGTCGATTAAATAAGTACCAGTTACGCACTGGGGCCGATGTAATCGACTTAATCCCTTTGGCTGTCCTTGTTTGTCCCCTCTATGTTTAGACCCCTGTGGGCAATAAAGAAATTAATAATAGACTAAGTGATGGGAAACAGCATTGAACCAGAACTGAAACCGAATCATTTTCTCTAATCGCCCCAGTTAAGTCTTACTGTCATTACAATCATCATAAAAAATGTCAAGTTTCCAAACTAGCAAGAACCATACAAGAACCATATAAGCAACTGTAACAAGTGAAAAGAATTTTTTTAAGAAATAAAACATATTCCTGATAAGGGAAATATATTCTTGGCAAGCGAAGCCTCAAAGTCAGTTCCAATTCTCAGCTTAATCTTACTTATGTTATTAATGGTTTCAAATTTTGGCTCAACGAAAGAGAAGTCCATTGTATCGATTCCAGGACTTGACCGGTACATACTTTATCAACCCCCAAAAGAATGAAAATCAAAGTCGATCCCGGAGAGATTTGAACTCAGAACAGACGAAATACCATTAAGCATTTTCTCTGGCATGCTAACGATTCGGCCAGATCTCCGCTTTTACTGTAATTTATCTGTAATTTCTTTGCTGACCTTTCTGACGACTGGAATTCTATACTCCAGATTAAGATAATATAGTATTTTACATTCCACAAACCTTTTTTATCTTCATAAATGATTTCGTGGGTGAAATGTAAATACCAGGTTGGTGATTGATGTGAATAAGACCACCATAACCAATAATATGAAAGGGATTCAGGGGAACAAGTATACTGCAGATTAACAAGGATCTTAGGTTCTCGGATCTTAGGTAGAGGGGGGTCTGTACAAAAAATATATTGCAGTTTTCACCTAAAGCCGGTACTACCAGTAAGAAGCCTCCAACTTGTTCTGGGAGGTCTGGGGTGGAAGCACAAACAATGCGGGTTCCGGGATCCTGAAGTAGGTCCTAGAGGCTTGGAAATTAGAATGTCACGCAAGCCCTCACGTGCAAAGAGCAAGAAGTAGTGGAGGAGGCCAAATGCTACGGGCTAGATATAGTCAGTGTCTGCTCTACAAGGTTCTCTATCTCTAGTGCCGTAGATCTGGATGGAGGGTGGAAACTTTGCTATTCAGATGTTGTACCAGCCATGTCTGTATAAGCAGGAGTGAGGATATTCCCCAGCAACGGGCTGTAAGATTCTGTGATAGAATGGATCCCACTAGGTTAGGAGGGTTTGCCTCCTGAAGCTTAGGTTTAATGATGGCCCGCAGTTGCTGTTGCAAATATATACTCCAAACAGCGAGGTTAAATGCAAATCCCTTCTTGACGAGGTCACTGCAGCTTTAGATGTTGTTAAGACCGAGTCATTTGTTTAACGAGATTTCAATGGATATGTTAGCACCGATCACCAGATGTGAAAAGGGGTGACTGGGAGGAATAGCGACCCTGAACTCAATGCAAATGGAGACGCCTTATCAGACTTCTGTGCTGGAAATGGGCTCTCCAGTATGAACGCATTCTTCCGACACAGTGATGTCCATAAGTACACCGAGTATAGGGGTACTTTGAGACAGAGGTCTCTAATAGATTTTGTTATCGTCTCTGATTCTATGCTAAACGTTCGTCTCTAGAAGGGTGGAGCTATCAACTGATCACCACCCAACTGTCCGCAGCCTGAGATTATCTACAGCAGGGAGAATTCGCAAAACTGCTAAGTCCAGTGTGACTAGCTGGATAAAGTGGGAAGCCCTGGAGGATGATGAGATTAGAAGCGAATATGCTGACACTATTGCATCCATATTCAGAGATCTTTCTAAACAAACTGAGAATGCCGAAACGGAGTGTAGACTGTTTTGTTCAGCAGTTTCCTCTTCAGCTGTAAAATGCTGCGGACGAAAGTGGTTCGGTGTGGCTCCAGGTGACAAAAGAACACCCTCGTTTAACTACGGAGTTAAAAGTGCCCTCCAGGAAAAAAAGAAGGCTTACAAAGCTTGGATTGGAAATAAGTCTCTCTTTTTGCGCAGGCGGCACACTGAAGCATGAAAAGTTGAAGCAGGGACAGTAAAAATTTCCAAGGCTAAGTCATAGTAGGACTTTAGGAAGCTGGACTTCGTAAAAATAAGCCCTCTCCCACACCTGCTATTAAGAAACTTGGCTGGGGTCTCTCTACGGAGAAGAGCATCCTTAGGAGGTGGAGAAGGTACTTTGCTCATCCCCTAAATTCGGTCACAATAAAAATATTCTGGTGGACACGAGGTACATCTAGGGGTAAAGTCGAACCTCCAGAGAGGCTGAAGTCAGAGAGGTGATTAAAGAGTTCAAATGTAGAAAGACCATTGCAGAGGATGAAATTCGGCCTAAGATGTTAAAAAATTGAATAGAGAAGGCTGACGCTGGATGACTCGTGTCTGACAAGAGTCTTGGGCCTCTGGAAAAAAATCAAAGTAATGGCAATTCGGAGTGATAATCCCAATTTTTTAAAAAAAGGAGGCAAGAAAGATTGATCTGATTATAGAAGAATCTCCTTGTTGAGCATCCCAGTAAACTCCACAAGAAGTCTGGAAAAGAGAAATAGGGATATTGTCGAGCTTGATGAAGAATAGTATGGCTTCCGTTCTGGACACAACACAACCAACCAGATATTCACAGTACCCCAGGTCTTTGAGAAATCGTGGGAATATTGCCAAGTGGTGTACACTTGCTTTGCACTTGACCACGAACCGTGGGTCATGTTGTGGGACGGTTTGTTGGAGTTTAAGACTAATGGGCAACTTCTGGTTGCCGTGATGTCCGTATACGAATTCCCAGGTGTCTGTAAATTTCAAAAGCTTTCAACATTAGGGTTGGACCTTGGCAAGAGTGCGTATTGTTACCTCTCCTTTTCATAATTCTTATGAACTGGACTGACATGCGCAGCCTTTGTGGAAGTGGTATCCCAATCAATGGTTGTAGGATAGGTCGACTGATATTTGCAGACGACATGGTGCTACTTGGCTCATTAGAAGGTGATCTTCAGCATGCACTGAATGAATTTGCTGCCGAATGCTGCAGGGCAGGGATGAGAATTAATATTACGCATTTCCTTTTTTCTGAAGTTCGTTACTGATTCTCCAGCGACCAGGGAAAATCAAGAGGTCATCCACGGCCAACGAGTTCCATCAGCTGTTTATAGGGATCAAAACAGGGGTAAACGACAACTCATAATACAATAAACCAGTGATACAATAAAATCAACTTCGAAATACAATCCCTTCTATGCAGGAATCCAAGATTTTCAGTCTAACTTGACTTCTAACAAGCAAACCACACATCCTATTTTTCTTTCAGATGCATTTATCCATCTTTAGCTATCCTGTGTACACTTTCTAGTGTAACCCTTCTGTCCAGGTTACACTAATTTCTGTAGCTTTACTCCAAAATGTAGTGCTTTCTCACCATTTATCTCTCCCATCAGCATTTCAGTAATGATGATTTTTCAATCACTCGTGCTCAAATTCTCTCTACCTATATCCCGAAATACTTTTACTGACTCTGCTATGGCCCATACCTTCTCCAATTACCATAAACTATTTAAACTAGGGACTTTCATGTAAGGACCCCTCTTGGTTTCGCATTCCTCGCACAATTAGAATAGCAAACGATCTGGGATATGCACTAGTCTATCCCTAAACGTTTACTATTCTGAATTGTTTTTCTCCCCCCCCCCCAATCTAGTCTTTACCCCGAGATTTCTGTCTCTGCTACAATTAGATCGTCCAATTACTGATTATAGTGGCAACATACTACTTACTAACGCACAACACCCTAACAAAAGTAATGTTATTGCACTTGAAATTAATGAAGAATTCGACTGAGTCTGGTATTTCGAATCAATTAATTCTGCTAGTTTTATATCGACAATTATCAGGAATTCCATTTGTACCTCGCCTCATTAGAGGCCGCTGAACGTTTGACCTAAATCATACTTCTAGACGCGTCTCTTCATTTCTCTTACACAATCAAAACCCGCAACCCCACTAGTGATTTACCACGATAAAATGGCATTTGTATTTGGCTATCACTTCGCACGAACTTGAAAATTCATGCTAAACCTTCGTTCACTCTCGCGTTACTGCTCCATACAATAGTCCCTATGTGCGAAAGCTCCTCAAGCTACTTCAGCACAAGGTGATCCACCCCAGTAGCATACTCAAACAATGCAATTCAAAGTCAGCTCTCATTATTCTCTATGATTCCTCATTGAAAAATAGCTGGGTTTGCGTTGAGTCAGATTTATTGAAAACTTCCTTGTCAATGTCATTCCTCAGCGGTCTTATCTTTAAGAGTTTCGTGGAAGCAACATTTTAATGCATTTGACGAGCAAAGCTTTCCACTGTGTCTGGAATGAGAATTTTTATAATTGACTTGCTCGTTGTCGTTTCAATTCACCTTATTGATCGAGTGTTATCTATTATATTGTACTGTTGTAGCGTGTCAACGTGCCTTCTTTGATAAACATTCTGTAAACTCTGGTGCACCAAGTTACGAAAATGTTTCTCATACTCTTTTTTTTCTGTACATTAACCATCTGCTTATAATCATAATACACTGCTATAATTATAAAACCAATCACTCCTAAACCTTAACGTATGCATCATTCACATCAAACCTTATTTAGACTAAAATTTCTTATCACCAGTATGAGATAAATGTTATTTGTCTAGAAACTGCAGCTGCTGCTTATAGTTTCTTATAGAGCAGCGGTTCTTAACCTATGGGTCGTTTGGGGTTTCTCGGATTGTGTAGGGGCGGGGTCACGGAGGGTTCGGAAGAACGTAATTTATTTCATGTATGTGAAGTATTGCATTGCAGTCTCTCTCCTGTGACTCACATAGCGCCTTGCGTTCCAGAGCAATTACAAGATTTATTATAGGTGTCACACTGGAGAGTCTCAGGGAGTAAGACGATGAAAAAGGTTGAGAACCACAGAGTAAGAGAGAGAGAGAATATTTTAAAGGAGAGAACCGCTTTATGGTTTGTTTTATAACCCTTATGTCGAGATCATTTTTCAAATATTTTCAATATTTCAGGTTTATAAATTTTACCGTTCTTTAAAGACTTTTACTGCAATTAAAGAAATATTTCAGTTGAACATTTGCTTTTACATACTAATGATGTTTTTTTGTTTTTTTTTACAGATTTGCATGTATGCTGCTTAATATCTGTCCCTACAGTTAAATTGTCTTAAGGAAATATTAATATTTAAAAAAATAATCTCTTAAAAATTAAATTAGCTGAGGGAAATCAATGACTATTTCCTTCCCCACCTCATTTCTCTGTGCCAAAAGTGCTTCACAGATGTATAATTTCTTCGAATCAACGTAGTAAGTTCTGAACTGAAGCGGTAACTCTTGAGTTCAGTGCATGCAATGATCTTTTTATTATCAGTGACCATCCACCGAGTTGTGCTCAACTAATTATATTCTTCATAAAACGTTATATTCTTCATAAAACGTTCTTGTTTAATCTATTCATTTGTCAACCAGTTCATTATACGACCAAACATTCACGATTTTCTCGTCCACTATTAACTGTAACAGCCCGAACTGAACACCAAAATTTTGTCATTACTGTTAAACAAATTAAGCTATAAGCACTAGATCTCGTTTTAGACTATTTGATGTTACCAATTTGTTGTGTGAATTAAGTATGAAATTGCATGCGTGCACGAGATTAAAATCGATTAAAACAGTTTTGTTATATTCCCAACTTAATGTTTTGAGTTGACCAAACTATAAAAGTTACTCATGATATAACCGAAAAGTGATGGGAAACAAATTTGTGAGTTTGTAATCAAAATCCAGATTATAAAAGGCTAAGTGGAACCTGAATACATTTCTTCTACAAGCACTAATAAAAAAAATGGAAGGTAGGAGACGATGAAAGTGATTTTAAGTTAACTTTCAGCTCAAGTTTGAACCAAATTCACGCTAAATAAGTCAAACATTTCAATTTTGTTATTAAGCTTATCTTCAGAGAAATTTTTAAAATCCAGTCTGGTACTATGCCTACTGTTAACGAAATCTGATGGTTGGGGACCAAAACAGAGTTCATGAATATAGAGATATTTACGTAGCTAAAAAAGGAATCCTGATAATACGAACTCACCCCCAATGTTTGCAAACTAATTCAGTTCCATTTGGTAAAAAGTATTTCAAATAAATGGAAACCAGTTTTTTCGAAGATTGTTTAGAAAAAAATGGTTTTAAAAATTTGCCATTTCAGAATATCAAGAAACATAATGAAAAGAATTAAGACTATTCTAACGAAATTAAACTCCTGTAAAACGTATTTTAAAATAGTAAACCGACACATACAAACACAAATTTACTGCCCACTCACTGAATGTCGAAGCTATATAGTAGAATGCCTTTTGATTAGATCTGGCAATAGAAATTTTTACCGATAATCTGCAGATATCCAGAAACCAAATGTGTTTGTGTGTAGAAAGTTTCATTTGATCAAGTGCAAGTTTCCGAAATAAAATGTCAAATGGGAGTGGCAAAGAATGTTAAGTTTGCGTTTCAGATTTATATGAATCTGTTCAGAAAATGCAGGATATCCTTATACATACATTTTGATAAAGATTTTTTTTTTGTACATACGGTTTTATTTCTGATATCTCAAACGAATCACTGCTTAAATATCTTCGCAATCGTCCTATATGTAAATATTGTCTGATCAAGAGGTATTTGAGCTGGTGACTTAATTTGACTCAGTTATTGTCACCGCTAACGATCAGATTCTAAATAATAAAAAGTGAGAAGCGTGACAATCAGTATTGATATGTGTCCCCCACTTACGTATATCTTTTGTTTAAACAGAACTATACTGCAGTAGACACCCTGAGAGAAAGTGCAAAATGCATTCTTGTTTACCGTAAATCCTCGAGTATAATCCGCATTTTATTCCCAAAATGTAAAGGCCAAAATCCTTAGTGCGTACTATATACGAGGTTAAAAATTAAAAATATTTTCTAAGCAATGTCCGAGTTTCTATTTGCTGTCTGGCTATGTTTATTCAGACGCATTTTATGATGTCGGGCGCGAAAATACCTTAGGCTAAGCCTGAAAGCAATGAAGTCATAAAAGGATCATCCATAACTTGCAGTAAGCAACATTTATTAAACGTTATTACTGTTATTTATTTTCTGCAAACAAAATGCACAAAAAAGTTACGTTTGCATTGTTATACGTACAATAATAATAAAGGACGTTACTGTATACATTTTTACAAACCAAGGACGTTATATAGACCTCTTTGACTCAAGTTAGAGAAGGGGTGCGTATTATATAGAAGGTGTAGGTTGGGCGGACTATACTAGAGGATTTACGGTATATCGCTAGTGGAGGATATAGAGCCTGCTAGCGATATAAACACGAGTGCATTTTGCAGTTTCTCTCATGGTGTCTACTACAGTATAGCTTGTTCTAACAGAACATCCACGTGCAAGTGGGAATAAATATTTCCTCCATCAAGTACGAGAAATACTTTGGATTCTTTAAAGATGTTCTTTGCGAGGTTCCATCTACTGCTGCAAATTGAAGACTTTCAAGTCACTTTATATGTATGGAATTCACTAAACTAATAATCCATTTAAAGTTACTAGCTTCTTCCAGATACTTCCTTTTGCTCAATTTGCTTTTTTTATGGCAATAAGGGCGTAGATGCAATGCAACAATTATTCCAGTTATGCTATAGATATTTTCCATATCTCGGCTACTGTTCTCATCCTGTTATCCAAACAAATCCATCTAAATCGTTAGAGAGTTTAACACGTCTAAAACTGTTGGCAAATATACCCAACAATTTATAAAAGTCTAGAAATTACATGAAACTGGTAAACTTTCGGAAGATTGTGTCATTCAGGCAAAAACCGACTCAGATGCATAGTGAAATTTGAGCTGGTACAAATCCTTTATTGAAGCCAAAATTATTACCGTTAGAAAAGTATTACGTTTCAAGTGTGCTCATGGCGGTAAAGCTAATTTTTTCGATTTTACAGACTGGAAAGTGAATAGAAATTTTACGAAATATCAAATTAGTCACGTGGAATTGAATTTAGACAGCCGAGCATGTGGGGACTTTCCTAAGTACTAGTCGATAGCTGTCACAATAAGCATACTCAATTTGAGAGAAAAAAAAAAAAAAAATTTTCTAGCACAGTCGAGAAAGTAATCTAGTCGAGCAGGAACATTTGCCATACAAACCATTGTGGACATTAATTCATACGTTAAAGCGAATCAAAATTTTTATAAAGCGATTCACAAGATATTCATTTATATTTTAGGCGTGTCACTTCAACTATTAATCTTTTCCACGAAAAGCTTCAATTAACATGTATATGTAAACTTATGCAATTGTTAGAGTTAAAAATCTGAATTACAAAAGGTATATGCATAGTTTTGCCAACAAATTTTCATAAATACTATAAAGCCAAAATTACGCCAGACGCTTCTTGAAGGAGGGGACTAAATAGTTCCTAATATTTAGCTAATCAAAGAATTTAGTCTTATACGTTCGCACAAATTCCACAATTAAGTGTTCCAAGCATGATCCTCTTACATTTGGAACTACATTTTTTTTTTCCAAGATGGTAGGGTTGCAGTTCAGTGATTTTGACTGGCTTTTTAAAGTTGAATGGCAGCATAAGAGGGGATCAGTTACGTTATTCCTCAAAGGAATCATCGATAAGCAAAATAAGTTAGACGAACATGGATGAAATAAATTTTAAACTTAGAGTTCTTTATTAAAAGAAACTAAATACAAAATGAAAAAATTAAATGAATTGGCAAAAGAGTAAAAATTGTAATCAACACCTTTGAGACGGAGATAATTGAAATTTGCCAACTTAAATTGGGTCCGTCGCATATCGTTTAGGCTCAGGTTAACAGACTGAACAAAGCATATAATTAGAGTATGATTAGAGACTTTTCAGCCGTGACTGTTTTAATGCTGATTTGAGAGACATTTGGTTGCTATGTTTCCGGTTCACAACGATAAATTTCAATAAATAACAAAAATAATATTTCCAGAAATGACAAGACACTTGTAAACTTTCCGTCGATTCTGAAACTCCGGCTGAGTACAACAACCAATTAAGTTTCGATTAGGTACAGATCCATTATTGAATGCAAAGAATCATGTAATGCAGTAATATAAATTACATTTAAGTTTCCAATAGCAGTGACGCTATTAGTAGTTTTTTCAATTATACCGGTTAAAGCAAATAAAAAATGAGTCACAACAGAAATCAAATTTATACGGTAAATTCAGCACGAGTATGTATGCTCCTTCCGCCATAATAAGAACAGAAAAGACAATTTCAACGAAGATAAAGGACAGCTGGCAGATTTTTATCGTGGTTAAAGTGATCCTCGAACAGGATGAAATAGTTGCCATTGCGGAAATAGGTTATACAAATAAATCATTGTGGGCGTTCGTCGTCACAACAGTACGATGCTTCAAGGTTCGTTCACATTTTAAAGCAAATTGAAATGTCCAAAGTGAATTCCATTGCCCAGTTTCATTCTAAGATAAATTATTCATATTAGTAAAAAGCGAAATGAAACGGCCTCACATAAACCTGTCATTTTCGTTGGAGCAGTATTTTAAAAATAGAAGCGAGTAACAAAATAAAGCAGTTATAGGAAGGAGTTGTAGGTATTTCAAATACACCACTTTACAGTTTATTGTATTCTTCCAGCTTTTGAATTAAATATATAGGTATTGCTATCAAGAAGAGATGTAGAAAATTAGATAAGAGACTGTATATGGAAATTCCAAGTTGGTAAGTGTTGGTAGAACTAACGTAATTTCCCAGACAGCCGTCATTGTTATAATTGCTTTGGGCGACAGCTTGGAGTCCGCAGCCTGGAGATTTATAAATGCAACACGAATCTGGGAGATTGTGGTCACCCAAAATTCTGAACCATTCAGTCGACGAATAAATACCACAACAATTCATTGCGCGTTGTGTCGTGTTCCATGCAATTTGCGAAGTGGGATTCTTGAGATAATTCATTTGAGCAGCTTTCATTCGCTTGTTAATTTCACCGTGTACGTAACCCTTCGCTCCGATACCGACCATACCAGTCAAAATTTGCACAATTGCTAGTATTAACACAAAATATGTCATAATAGTTAAGCACTTAGTGCTATTTAGTAATAACGATCCGATGGCAAACAGTGCAAGAAGGAAGTAGAGGGTTCCCGAACACAGTAGAAGAATAGAAAAAAGCTGGAAATGGCCACCAAATATATTTATAGGTCCACCGTATTCCATCTGTATTACGACTCCAAAGGAAATTGTGAAGACGGCACCGCATAACAACACACAACTAAGAACTCCAAAACAACATCTCATTCCATTTACTGTCCATTGTTTCACCGTTTCAGCAGGGATAGTAGCCATTTTTGTTTCATTACTTATTTCTGTGGAAGATAACAATTATTTATAAGTGTTTCAGCAGCGTATCTTTGTTTAGTTTGCCAGGAAATAATTTAAATATGAAAAGAATATCTGGCGTGGTATTGAAAAGATGTAAATAAGCTGAAATCTTGGTATTAGTCTATATTGAAGAGAAATTTCTTTATTAGGCATAAAGCCCCAACACAAAGTGGACGCTACAAGGACAGACAAGACCACAGTGGGATAAAAAACATAAACGAATGTAAATGAGATGAAATTATATAAAAGATGAAAATGGTCGCTGGGCCCCACTCCCATGCGGTACCATTTGAACAGTTATATACATTATCTACAATTGTTCTTCGATATTTTTCTCCATTATTTTAAACATAACCTAAAACACTTTACTCTTTCTTTTTTTTTTCTACAATTTAACATACTTATATTCTTTTTAATAATACTTCATCAAGGGTTCAATGTCTATTAGATCCACTACTGGTGGCAATTCTTTGATTTCCACCCTCACTCCTGGTGGGTCAATCCTATCTCCACACATTTCTTCCAGTTTCTTGTAATTTTCTTTTTCGATAACTATCTCCTTCATATCCTCTGCATATATGTATGATGGTACTTTCACTCTTACTATTTGATTAAACTCGGCTATCTTCTTCTCTGTTTCTACATTCTTTGGGTACGTCACGTAATACCATGCTCCATTAGTCTAATATATTGAAGAGGGCAATAAAGATACATTGCAGTAAAAATCGCTTGAATTTAACTTGTAAAACTTTATGCATACTCGGATTCTATAAGTATATTCCATTTTTATTTTTTAAATATAATACTCCGTTGTTTTAATCAGCATACTATCCCATGTGTGCTCGCATTTGCTTTTTGTACTGGTGTTTGTGTAATGCTTGAATGTTTTGTGCTGTTCGGCAGCGGTTTTTGTAGTTGTGCTTTGTTTCTGCTTTCTCTTCTCGCGGAGGAGGGATGGCTTGGTGGAGGCACGTCTGTGGAAGACTGTAACTGTTCAGACTTGTTCTCGGCGGAGGAGGAGTTGCTGGCGGCTCTCCGGAGGATGGACGGTTGACTAAGCATAGAGAGGGGGAATTTCTGCCGACGTGGCGGAGTGTCAAGGGAGGGAAGTGGATATTAGGGAGTTTGGAGGGCATAGAGATTTAGTGAGTCGGGATGGCTTTGAGATGGAGCTGTCACCCTCGCAAGAGACAAGAGGCAGCGTTAGGGAGATGACGGTAATGTGCTGACCTGTTCGATAGGCTAGGGTAGAATTGATATTGTGGCTGCGGAACGGGAGCCGATCTGGAAAGATATCGTGTACCTCGCGGGAGGTTCGCTGTTTGGAGTGGGAGGTGAGGTTCGAGGACGCGGTGTCTGCGGGAAAGCAGGCGGTGACATCTATCAGGGGTGGGGGTGGTGCTTTTTGCACACTTACAGAGGACTGAGAGCGGCATGAGTGGATGTTGAGGGAGTCCCGCCGGAGGTCGATGTGGCCTGAGTGGCGGACGCTGTCCTCTTTGGTGGCGAGGACAGCATGGTGGTTCTCCAGGCCACGGGGAGGGAAAGTATGATATGGAAGGGACGGGCACTGGGCGTAGTTGTTCGGGGATCGGCCGAGACTCTGGAAAGTATCGCAGAATCAGCGATCACGGATAGAGTGATAGTGACGGTCGGAGTGGAGGGCGGTGTTCCGCGCTGCTTTGAATATAGCCGGAGGGGCCACATTGGAGCGGGTTGCTCTTCACAGGCCAAGGGGCGGAGGAGAGGAGATTGACCAGGACGAGGGGCGGAGGGAGAAGAGGCTGAAGAGTCTTAGAAAGGAAGAAACCAGAAAGGAGGAGTTAGTAGAGGCAACGGAGGATAAGTGGGAGAAAGTCACCGTAAAGAAGAGAAAGAAGGCAAGTGATTCGAACTGTAAACCCCAATCCACGCCTACCCATTCCCATCCGACACAAAAACAAAAAAGAAAGCAAACAAACACAAATAATTTTAAACTCCCTCCCCCAACTAAAAAAAAAAAGGTAAAAGAAATGCAAAGCTTTTATGCTATATCGATCCAATAACGAATTGATAGATGAGTTTTCTTGATGGGACGAGGTAAAGGATGTAGGAACTACTGGATTTGATAACACTGGAGAGTGGCACAGGTGTGTGCTCCCAACAAAAGAACAAGAAGAGGTAATATATACGTTGGAACACGGTTACAGTTATTGGGAGTTGGACTATGACTGAGATTTATTACCAAATTACTCGACTTACGACAGGTTATTGGGGGAAACGGGTTTTGATATCTTAAAGGGATCAGATTTTAAAAAGTAGAAAGTGGAGCGAGTGATTCCATTTCTATTTTTTTTTTTTTTTCATTTTTCATTGTCATTCATATTATCATATTTTAGTTATTTTTGTCATTGTTATAGTCCCACATGTCTTGTATTATTCCGTCTATGTGCGCCCCTTGAGGGCAATAATGATACAAACATATTATCTCGTATATTTTCATTCACAGATGTTTAGTAAATATATATTTGAACGAAAATATACGTTCACTGCACTCTGAGGTATCTGTCACTTATTTCTAACCTGAAGTACTTCGTTCATGATGTTATTCCCGTTTCCTTTCATCAACTATCAGTAACTATCATTTCTACCAGTAACATCATCGGCAAGACTTCCGCTCGTCCCCACCCCAAAAGAAACAACCCTTAAAATAAATTTTTTTTTCGACACAACCCCCCCCCCCACCTTTCGGCTACGGGGAATACGAATCTGCAAGAAAAATTGGCAAAAATCGACATTTCTAAATTACCACCCCCACCACCATTTCCTTCCTTTTAAACTTTTTTCACAATTTTTTTTTTTCAAAATATGCGAAAAAATACGGAAATTATAATTCTGAAAAAAATTTCTAAAAAATCTTTGTAAAATTTTTTTTTAAGAATTTTTTTTTTTTCCAAGTATGCGGAAAAATAAGGACATCATGATTCGGACAAAAATTCCAAAACATTTCTGTATTTACAGTTACGGTTTTAGGGTTAGGGTTAGAGTTAGGGTTAGGGTTTTAGGGTTAGGGTTAGGGTTAGGGTTTTAGGGTTTTAGGGTTAGTATTGGGGAAAAAGTCAAAAGTGAAGAAGTTGGGGGGGGGGTTCACAATGCCGATTTTTGGCAATTTTCTGAAACCTCCATATCCGAAAATGGGGATTTTTGCCCCCCCCCCAAAAAAAAACAAAAAAAAAAACAAATTTGAGAGAAAATGAGGTGGGGACGGGTGAAAGACTTTCCATCATCATAAATCATTACTGATCCAAAATAATTTGTGTGTTTATCCTTCCTTATATACAGATTCAAAATAATAAAAAATATTGTTTTGCATGGAAAGTGAAACAAAATGTGTATAAGAGGTTTATTGTTATGATACATAAGAAAACTAAAGATCTGCCTTCATTCTTGTTTGTTGCTAAACAAATCTCAAAGAAGCTGATTATTCTTATGTTATTTTTATTTAAAAAACTACAAATATTGAGTGATATCAATTATGAATGATTGAACCTTAAACTAAAAAAACATAACACACTGTTTGTACATATTGATTTCAAATTTTGGCACAAGGCCAGTAATTTTGAGGAAGTTGTTAAGTCGATTACATTGACCCCAGTGTTCAACTGGTACTTATTTATCGACCCGAAAGGATGAAAGGCAAAGTCGACCTCGGCAGAATTTGAAACTGCATGTAAATATTAGAACGAAACTAATATATTTTATACATTAGTCTGGTGCAGTGATTTTGGAATCTTGACCAATTCGAATATTCATTTATTTATTTTTTTTAGATTACTGTTGTGAGACAAGTCCTTGTATTTATCTGGGCCTTTATTAGTAGGAATATGACAATAAATATATGAATCTATAATAGTTAATGTTTAGCATCAAGTGATGAAGTGTAGTAGTTAGATGAGAAGCATGAGCAAAGAAACGATTTTTGGGTGGGTTAGTTCTGAAAGTGAAAGTTTGGGTGAAATAATAAATGCTGGTATCCATAAAAAAATAAACAGGTGGGGATCAATTCTTTATTGCTGACAAGGGGCCAAACACAGAGGAACAAATACATGTAACAAACAAAGCACTAAAATGGAGAAAGAAAACAAATGAAAAGGAATGAGAGAAATTAAATGAAAGGGTGGAATGACGCCACTTGACCCCACATCGAGCGGCGTAATTGAGACTTTTTTTCCCGTTAACTTGTCATATATATTTTCTGCTTTTCCTTTAAAAAAGGTTTTTCGCAATAATATTTCAGTCAACTTATTACATATTTTACTTTTTCTTCCTTTTAGAAACAAGTTTTTTTATACAATAATACTACGTTTTATAAAAAAATCTTTACAAATTAAATTTCGCTAGGTCATCCAGATGATCGTGTTCAATGACTGGGGGCTGGCCAGATTGGAGCAATCTCGAGTATAACCAGCCGAAATTGCAAAGATAATCTAGAACTCGACAGAGAAAAGAAAACTCCGAATGACTTTTTCTTATTTTCTTTGTATCGTGTATCAGGATGTTTTGTTGTCCCCTTTTTTGTATCACCTGTCTGGATGTTTTGCGTTCTTGTCCCTTTTTTTGTATATATACACACACACACACACACACATATATATATATATATGCATATACATACATATGCATGGATATATATATATCCATACATATATATATATATATATATATATATATATATATATATATATATATATATATATATATATATATATATGTACAAGCATATATATATATATATATGCGCATGCGTATATATATGCATATATATATATATATATTATATATATATATATATATATATTATATATATATATATATCTATATATCTATCTATCTATCTATCTATATATCTATCTATCTATATATATATATATATATATAATATATATATATATATATATATATATATATGCATTCCCAGTCTAGGAATCAAAACTACAATTTTGTGATCATAACTGCAACACCCTCACTACTAACCTATGCATATCCGCACTCATAAAAGAAAGGTAACTAAAATCGGAAGGATAAGCGCAGAAAGAGGAATATATATATATATACACATAGTGTTATCTGGTTTTACTCGTTTCTTTTATTGGACTACAGCCATGTTGGGACACCACCCTAAATAGTTTAGTCAAGCAAATCGACACTACTATTTACTTTTACACCTAGTACTTATACTATCGGTTATTTTGCCGAAAAACTATGGTACGTAGACGTAAATAAACCAACACCGGTTCTCTTTCATTGAATTCGATCTAAATTTAGCTACATAACGAATGGTAAAAAATAGTAAAATATAATATCTGACAGCTGTGTCTGGGATATCCCAGCTATCGGAGCATTGTGTCGAGCGAAGACCCTGTAATTTGGGTATACTGCCATCGGGGAGATATAGATTAGACAGAGGAAGAAAATTCTTCATCGAGTCCAGGAGGGTGAGAAGGTCCAATTAAATCCAGTTAGATCAGGTCTTTTTTGTGAAAATTCACGATCAAAAAGGACGGATAGTTAGTACAGTGTGGTGAGAGTAAGGAAAGGATGGTGAGGCAGTAATCCGTATTGAGGGAAAATGAATGCTAGCAGTTCCAAAGTTGTGCAAATACTGAGAGGAGGAATAAAAAATAAATTCTGGTCAGAGAAAAGGTCGATAGGTCAGAGGTTTGTATAAGATACATATTGTTCAGTATATTGAAGGACATTCAGTCCAGAGGGAAAATTAATGCTAGCAGCTCCAAAGTTGTGCAAATGCTATTCATAAACACCTTACCGTTTATACATTGGAGAACAATTATAAGATGGAACTAATCAACTGATGAATCATCTTACTTCTTAAGTACCTACAGGCCTTCAACTAACCACTGATCTTTTTGATCTACAATAGATTTACCAGCACTATAAAATCACCAGGGCAGTGTTTATAAAGTTTTTTTTATAAAATACCAGTGTTACCTTGAAAACTTTAGGATTGTTCCTTCTTCACAATTATCTCGAATGTTCTGACTGTGAAACTATAAAGGTGGAATTGGATATCAGGTGGGAAACAGCTCATCAGAGAATAGGAATTAGACATCGTCTAATATCTATTTTCTGATGTGTTGTTTCCAATTAGGAATCGAGTAAACTTAAGTTCTTTAGTCATGTTTAAATTGAGCCATTGATTTTGATCCCGCACATACTTTACGGAATGGAAAGGTACAAATAAAGGTTTCATGCGCTTTTTGATATTTCGCTTGACTTTTACGTACGTTCTCTGCTCTTCATAATCGTAAAATCTAAGTTTTCCTCTCATCCAATGGGGTGAAGATGATTTCTTTAATTTGCATCAAAACTGCATTCCGTTCTCTCATTTGTATTCTTTGCCTAAATCCAAAGACTGATATGAAGCAATTCTCTTTGTCCAGTACATCTACATTACTACCTAATAACTTACAGCAAAGATGCTATCATAATTTTAGAATGGGTTATTCAATAAAAGTCCATGATGCAACAGTTATCTATGTATGTCAAACTAAAAACTTTTGTCGGTGTGACCAAGCTGAAGCCATGCAACCTTTCACATTATTTGCAGTACTTGCGAAAAGAACAATTTCGCTTCGTATTCTCTGTGAAATTATTTTTCTACGTCAGGCAATCAATAAAGTATAAAGTCTGAAACTAGTAAACCTCACCGTTTTCATTTCTGAACTCTCATGTTTTTAGTTCAAATTCATGCTGGAGACCTCTTTGACTTCTGTCCTTCGAAAGTCGCTAAAGTAAGTACTAGGAGGAATACACTGCAGTTGACACAATCAACTAAACATTCAAATCTAGGAATCTATGACCTTGCGTCAATGTTAGAAACTAATGTAACACACACACACACACACACACACACACACTTCAAATTAGGCGCTATTATATTTTCCAGAATGAGGCAGGCTATAGAACATTGAAACAATACCACTATAGAACAGACCGGTACAGTGAAAGCAGCAACAAATAATTTTAGCTAACAAGTTTTTATCTCGCTTCCGACATCTTTCCGTGTGATCAGATAAGCTTCCATTTCACTTCACATCTCTCTCTCTCTCTCACACACACACACACACACACACACACACACACACACACACACACACAAATTCAAATAATTTCACGTAAGCAATCTTATAGTATTAACAATTACGTTAGCTGTAAAATTTAGATAACTACTTTTGAGGGACTGAAGATTAT
Source organism: Octopus sinensis (assembly GCF_006345805.1). Classification (NCBI taxonomy): domain Eukaryota; kingdom Metazoa; phylum Mollusca; class Cephalopoda; order Octopoda; family Octopodidae; genus Octopus; species Octopus sinensis. The sequence goes on from NC_042998.1 coordinate 95,329,019, forward strand.
TTAATTATATACTTTTATTTTTTTTATTTCTATTTTCTACTGAAAACTTCATCGTTTCCATTCTTCTAGAAATGCACTTTACATAGCTTGGTGTATACATTGTGAGGTATGTATATCTATACATATAAATTTAACATGAGCGATTCTTTCTTGTTTTGGGATTCACGGTCAAACGGCTACGTGGAATTGCGCGAAAATTACACAGATGTATAGAATGATCCGGTGGTGATGCTGGGCATTGTATTTTTTTCATAGCTCCCATGGTTACCGAGATAATCTACTATAATAATACTTTTGTGTTTATGAATGAGAATGGAAGGAGTGATAAATGAATAAGGTGGTAATGGGATGATGAAAATTGTACGCTGAAAAAATAAATCAGCGTTTCAACTTTGTGTGAATATATGTGTATATAAAAGGGGGGGTATGTGAATATGTGTGTGCGTGCGCGTGTGTTTGTGTGTGTGAGTGTGTATGTGCGCCTTCAATGGAAGTGGGATAGTTAACATTCAACGCTGAAAAGAAAAATCAAACAGCGTTTCAACTCTGTGTATTTAGTATTTACTTACCAGCTCTTGTATTTAGTCACGGCCAACTTTATGTAGCCTTATGTCATACAAGAAGGAAGGAAAACTTGAAAATTCTTTTGAAGGAAACAGGCAGTCAAAGGATGTTAGTTGTCGATAGATTTTTCCCAAGTTTGGTAGTAAAAGAATTATTAAGCTAAAAACTTGGTTTTGCACGTCATCTACTATAATACCCTTGCGTTTTTCTCCGTCACAACATATGAATGAGAAAGGAAGAAGCAATAGATGAATAAAGAAGGAAGGAGTGATGGCAAACTTCGTAGTGGGATGATGGAAACTGTACGGTGAAAAAGAAAAATCAAACAGCGTTTCAACTCTGTGTAAGTTTATGTGTGTGTGTATGTAAAAGGGAGGTATGTGTGTGTGCAATGGAAGTGGGATGGTGAACATTCAACACTGAAAAGAAAAATCAAACAGCATTTCAACTCTGTGTATTTGGTATTTACTTACCAGCTCTTGTATTTAGTCACGGCCAGCTTTATGTGGCCTTAAGTCGGACAAGAAGGAAGGAAAACTTGAAAATTCTTTTGAAGGAAACAAGCAGTCAAAGGATGTTAGTTGCGGATAGATTTTTCACAAAAAAATTTAGTAATAAAAGAATTATGAAACCGAAATCTTGGTTTTATACCTTATTTATTTATAAAATACTACAATTAGCCGTCATTTTTGACGGCACGGGGCCCAGCTCGTATATATATATTTATTTATACATACTATATAAACACACGCACAATATCAAATTATACATATATCTATATGTGTGTGTGTGTATTACTATCACTGCATCGACCTGATTATCGGATGTTTTTTGCTCCGCTGCTCACAATGCGCTTCCTCGCATAGTAGCTTTCGAATGACGCCACTCCACTGGGTGGCAGGTGGGCCGAAATTCTTCCTAAACGGAATGCCATTCTATCGCAGGGTTATCCATTTACAGCTGAAAGGACTGGAGTTACGGGAAATGAAGTATTTTGCTCAAGAACGTAACGCCGGCCTGCGAACCGAAACCACGATCTTGTGATCGAGAGTGCAACACCATAATCGCCAACCACGAACCTAGGTACATAATACACGTGCAAGTCAGTTAATTCAATGAGAATATAATTCAGTTTAATGAACACCAAATAACCCACACCCTCTTCGTCCCACCCTTCCCCTGCAGACACAAAACCCTACCCACTCCCCACACAAGAGAAAACAAAAAACAGATACACAGAACAACTTACAAAATTCCCCTCCCACTATAGGTATATTAGACAAGGAAGACGAAGACCTGTTGGAAATATTGAGGGACTGGGATGAAGTTAAATTACCGGATAGTTGGGATGAGGAGGAGTGGATGGAGGTTTTTTTTAACGGGGAAACAAGTGAAAGAACTTGAAAATGAACTGAACAATGTTTTTGTGTGAGTAAGAAAGGATATAGACCCGGACAAGGAAAAATAACTAGAAAGAAAGTACGGGGTGAAAATAAGGGACTATGTATTTTTCGAAAGACTATAAGAAGAGGACATAGGAAAAGAGGACAGGTAAGTGATGCTATCCGATGGGGCAGGTAACATTACTCTCATTTTTCATTTTCACCCTCTCATTTTTATCATAGGTTTTTTTGTTTTTTTTTTGGCGTTTTATGTCCCCAATTTGTTTCTTATCTTTGTCAACCCTTTATGGGTATTAAAGAAATGAGAATATAATTCAGTTGACCGAACAAATAAATATTCATCCTCTAGGCGACAGAGATGCAATTATTCTCTTTCCTTTGCATTATCCTAGTGTTCAAGCTTAGCCAAGATAGACTTAACTTTTCATACTAATTGGTTTGTTTTATAGACTAAGTCTTCTCCAATACCAACTAGACTTTGTCAGTTTCAATTCCCATTGTTTCCACTCCTCAATTTTCGTGACTCCCATTGGCCTAATTAAAGAAATCACAGCAACCGGTTTATGAATAATGAAGTACAGTTCACTGTTTAAGTGTTCAAGTTGAAATATATGCAAATCGTTCAGTTTCCATTTTGTAACCAAACCACCACTACGAATGAGTAGAACAAAAACAATATCCCGATCTTCCTTCAGAATTATTCTTACAATATTTTTTCTTCGTTCGTGATAAGGGAATGATTACTGAACCTAATTTGAACAAGGCTTTTCAATAAATGCGTGTCCTATATATATATATATATATATTATATATATATATATACACACACACGCAGGTTACTAGTTCCCCACACCCCTCATCTATTTAGCCGGAAGTATAAAGACTTCTGTTAACGAAAACCAATTTACCAAATATTTTGCACTCAGAAGGAATTGAACTCTATACGATCAATATTACATAGCTTAAAGCACTAGTTTTTTTAAATATTATTTATAAAATGCAGGAGCAGAGACCTTGCAGAATTGTTGACACGCCGCCCGGGTGTGGGGACCGAGCGTCATAAATACATCTTTAAATTTCACCAGCTTTCACCTACTTGTATTGTCCCTCTGTATTCCACCCTTTGTGGGTAATAAAGAGTTCAGAATCGTTGACAGGCCGGGGGAAATGCTTAGCAGCATTTCGTTCGTCTTTGTTCCGAGTTCAAATTCTGCCGAAGTCGATTTCATACTTTCGTCCTATAGGGGTCAATGAAATAACTGCTAGTTGAACACTGGTGGTGGATAGATGTAATAGATTTACTCCCACCACTACAATTGCTGGCCTTGTGCTAAATTTTGAAACTGTTGTAACATGCTGAAGGAGTTCCTTTAGTGTGAAAAGTATTTGCCTAAGCCATTTACAGCACGATTTATCAAAATACTCATGAAAATCAGCCAACAACTACTGTTACCTTCACCAGCTCTTTCCTGACGTTATAACCATAACGGTTTACAATTTGAGAAGTCTTAATTGGATTTAGAACAGGAAATTTTTAACGGTATTTATAAAAAAATTTTAACTTTGAAGGAATATCTATCAGAGTATTATTTCTCAAAATTCAATAGTGGTGATAGCTAAGTTACAAAATGGAGGCTGTGAACATTTTTGGTGTATAGTTGAACTTCAGAACGTTACAACCTACTTTAGAATCGTCAAAAATATATCGCTGATCCCACCAAATTACAAGTGTTCTATATTAGAAAATAGTTAAGGAGTCAAAACACAAAGTCAAGTTTTAATTTAAATCGTTTAATATACATAAATACAGCCACTTACATAAAGCTTGCAGAGAAAATTTCTGATAAAATCTTATATAGTTATGTAATTATTATTAGTCATTTTAGACTAGAGGATACAAGTTTAATTGAACAGGTCGTGGATAACATTAAATGATTCAGTTAAATTTGCTATAAATTTATAATAAAAGTTCTCAACTAGGATCCATACAAGATTTTGCGGGGTTCACATAAGATAGTGAATTGGGTCTACAATATTATTTTACGGGTCCATGAAAAATCTTTCTATACATGTAATTATTGCAAGAAACAGCTTGGCTCAACATAGTTCAACCCACAGTGTGATGAACGAAAGATCTACAAAATTAGTTTTAAACATCAAATGGTTATGGGTGGGGTCACCAGAATAAAATAGTAACGAAAAGGGTCGAGAACCACTGTTCCAATAGATTTCAAGACTCATAGAATGATGTTCGTGGAATTTGCTTCATACGAATGGTGACAGGATACAAATGAACAAAAACGAAAAACTTAACTAGTAAATTATTCGACACAGAATTTAGTCCGCATGGCTAATTAAACGAAACAATTTTGCTCTTTTTGCTAGGATTCATTGATATTTACATATGTTAAATTTCTAAGGTAAAGGCGCTAATTACTACACTTTTGTAATTACACTATTATGTACATTTCTAAACGCAAAGGTTTTCGCAGTATACTTACAAACTGAACTGCTTAAAGGAGTTGAAAGTTCCCACGTCTATATACTATACTACCAGTTGTCAAGAAATTTTTTTTTTTTTTTTTTTTTTTTACTTCATAATCAGCCATTGCTCTCCCACTGTTGGGTAAAGACCTTCCTCTTAGCTCTCCATATATCTCAGCTTTGGCTGCTCGATCTTCACTTTTTGTTTTGCCAAAACTATTTTATGTTTACTCATACATGTATAGATACGAATATGTAAATAGGTATGCATGCATACGAGGTTTCGTTGTCAGTGTCCCTTGTACTTTGCTCTACTCATTAGGAACGGCCGTTAAAATGTTTGGTTTAGGAATCATTAAGCGCTTGCATTACATTATGTTTATATAAATATTACAGTTCTAATTATTTCTACGGCTTCCGGAGAGCATTTCATCTAAAGACCAAATATTAATTGGTAAAGAAAGTTTACACAATTTAGATTTAGGATTAAAAACAGTTCCTAATCCAAAGAAATTGACAGTTCAAATACTTAAGAGTCTAGCAATAGTCTAAACTTAGATAATGGCTAATAACATTGTTACAGAAAAGGTAAGTCATATCACCAGTCCGTATAAATTGAGTTATTACGGGCAGCTACTGAAGTGGCTAAATATATTGTTAGTCGAACGATTCTTCGCATCACTGCATTGCCAGTTTTAATTACCACCGCGTCAACTCCAAGAGTGAAAAATATAGCTTCAGGAATAGTTTTGTAAAAGTGTTCAACACGTGTTCAACATGAATAAACCGAGAGTTATTAAGGAATATTCAGTAAAATCTGCCAATAGCTGGTAGAAAACTAGTTCAAAAAGTGACTAGGCATCAAGATTTTATTTTTTTCCATATTCCACTGCAATGATACACGCATTATTAGCTAGAACGGAACTTAACAGGTGTTATGCTTCACTGTAGCACAGCACTTGTTCACAGATTGCATTTCAAGGTCACTAGTTTAGAATTGGTCTGAGGAAAAAACCTGCATACACCGAGTGGGTCTTGGAGTTATCAGGCACATACTATTACAATGGGAACAGGAATTAAGAGCGACGGAGAAGTGCATTGCTTGACGGGTAAAGCATTACTCAGTGTACTGCAACTATCAGTTTCAACTTTTTATCGATGGTGATCAAGCATATGTACAGTAGCTACATCGTCCTTATTACATGGACAGGCTTCGTATACATTGTTATTCTAGCAGCTTATTTAAGCAATATAAATTTCAGTTACAACTAATTGTTGAGTTTCAGATTTTTGCAAGTATTCCTACCTAAACCTTCAAGCCAAATAAACTGAAGTTCGAGCAATAATATAGAATTCATTATTGTGCATTTTATAGTGGGATGCGTAAGTTTTGTGGGAAATAAAGGATATACAATCTTATGTGGAACCATCTTGAGGGGGTCAGGTCACAAAGATTGGTAAATAATTGTCCTATCGTATAGGGAGATTGTTAGTCAAAAAGCTGTACCAAAAAGGAGTTCAAAGGAATTTATCCAGAATATTTTTAGTTACAATTAAAATACTTCAGATGTAAAAATGTAAAGCGGATAACTATTTCCCGTGCTAAATGTCTGAACAAAAAGAATTGTTTGAAATATATAGGCAAATTAGAAAAAACAGATTGGTTGTAACAGTTGCGACGGTTATAATACGTTCCCTATAAACATCTCCATAGGTTCGAGCTATTGGCGGGTAGGCTTAAACAGTTTGACAAAAAAAAAAAAAAAAAAAAAAAAACTTTAATAAAAGAATCTTATCGTAACTGGTTTTTCTTTAACAAGTAAAGTTTATACTTGATAGAAAAATTAGTACCAACAGTTTTAGTATTACTAACAGCTTTTAGTTTTTAAAAAACTGAAACGTTATAGTCGAATATTCATGAACGAGGTCAGCGTTTATGTGACAAGTAATTGAGATTATTACTGCCTTTATGGCAAATTTAATAAAATAAAATAATTGAAATTATAGTTGATCAAGTTAAATACAGTTTGATAGTTCAGATTTAGTCTTAGGATCACAGCTTTTTTTTTTTTTTTAAGTAACTTTTTCCTATAAGAGGAAGGGAATTTTAAGACAAAATTCAAGCAGTTAAGAGTTGTAATCTCGCGTGAAACATTCAATAACAAGAATTCAAATTAGGTAAAACCAGAGACAAGATAAAAATTTGATGCAATCAAGTTCACTCTTCCTGATAGACTCTTCTTACAAGGTGCGTTGGGATTACTGCTATAAGCAGGTTAAATATACCCGTTAAGATCACGTATATTGCAACCCCCGTTTGCAAATGCTCGGTGAATTCAGTGTAACTGTTCAAACAACCTTTAGTGAAATGAATGCTGTGACGCATTGCAACTACCCTACAATGTGCAAATCGGAAATCACAACAACTGTTCGGAAGAATATGTTTACCAAATACTTTGAACCACTCTTCGGGAGCATAGATTCCACAGCATTGTAGTTGATACTGAACCGAATCCCACGCACTTTCGTCAACGTAATTTGTAGTATAATTATTTTGAGAAACTTTCATATGATTGAGAATTGCTTCTCTGTTGTATCCCGTCACGATGTGACCAGTGAATCCCATCACAATCTGAAGAGCGGAAATGGCAATTACAAAAAATCCAAAAATAGTTAAGCCAAAGTAATTATCACTCCGTAAGCAGTGAAAGCTGTATGCGCCGAGAAACAGAAGTGTTACTCCTAAGCAAATAAGGAAAAGAGCGTAAAGCTGAAAGTGAGCTCCAAATTCGCTAAATTTACCGCCGTAATCAACTTCCATTAAGGTACCAAAGACTATAGTAAAAAGAGAATTGAACATCAGCATAAGGGACAAAGTCCAGAACGCAAAGCGAACGCAGCCGATAGCCCAAGCTCTTGTAGCTCTCCTATTTTCCGGCATTATTGATTGAGTCGATTCAGACTTCCTAGAACGGCTTCGTTACTATTTATTTTATTACTTATTCTGCACTGCGTATTGGTTCTTTTATTTATTTCTGATGGTGGTCTTCTGCTTTGTTATTCAATTGATATTCATCAGTAAAATCACGGAGAAATGGAAAAGTACAGAAGCAAAAAATTTATTAGAAATATTAGTGTAAAGTAAACATTTAAATGCGGTTTCAATCCTTGGTATTGTGTAGCTGTTCCGTTATTAGTTCCATTTAATCACGTGATTACGTAACATACCAGACTATGAGATGTTGTTAAACATAGCTGATCACAATGCATTTGCATCGTTTTAGCCTTCTAATGACATCATCCCGCTGGCTTGGCTAGCAGATCAACGTTCTCCCCCTGAACTAAAGGGGTACTGGAGCAATGAAATGAAGTGTTTTGTTCAAGAACACAACAGGTCATCTGGTCTGAGAATCGAACCGACGATTTAGTTGCCTAACCGCTAGGTCATGTGCCTTCACGTAATTTAATATACGCAATATCTGGGGCAGCGAGCTAACAGAATTGCTTGCATGACGGGCAAAATGCTTAGCGGCATTTCGTCCGTCTTTACATTCTGAGTTCAAATTCCGCTGAGGTTCTTCGCCTTTCATCCTTGCGGGGTCGATAAAATAAATACAAGCTGAGCACTGGGGTGAATGTAATCGACTTATCCTTTTCCCAGAACTTGCTGGCTCTGTGCCAAAATTCGAAATAAATATACCCAATATATTAATTACGAGTTACTAATTGTTTCATTCTGAGGAAACCAAACCCAAGTAATTCTGGTATCTGTAAGCAATCCTTTGAGCCTGAAGGATTGCTTGAAGACACAGTGTATGATATATAAATCAGTCGAATTATAGTTTCTAGAACATGAAACTAGTAGCAGCTCGTGTTTAAATACTGCGAATGATCTTTTTTTTCTTACAAGTCTATAATATGACAAAATATTTTACTACCGTAACTCCTCGAGTATAATTCGCATTTTTTCCCCAACATTTAAAGGTCAAAATCCCTAGGGCGTACTATATACGAGGTTAAAAATGAAAAATATTTTCTAAGCAATGTCCGAGTCTCTATTTGCTGTCCGGCAATATTTATTCAAACGCATTTTGTGATGTCGGGCGTGAAAATACCTTAAGCTAAGCCTGGAAGCAATGAAGTCATAAAAGAATCATCCATAACTTGCAGTAAGCAACATTTATTAAAATATAAGTATTCAGAAATAAATGAAAGTGAATCTTCTGATGTTGACTATGAATCTGACGATGACGGAGATTTACACTACAATGATGCAGACATGTTTACGGAGGAAAAAATGGAACAGTTATTTGATGCTGAAAGTGATGTTGAATTTGAAGGATTTGAATAAATGTTTTTGCGTTTGCTTTTTTAACTGATAGTGATAAATATGTAAAGACAATTTACTTAATGTTTATTTTTCACTGACGTTATTACTGTTATTTCTTTATTTTCTGCAAACAAAATGGACAAAAAAGCTACACGTTTGCATTATGTTATATATACAGTAATAACGTTACCGTATACATTTTTACAAACCAAGGATGTTATATAGACCTCCTTGACTCAAGTTAGAGAAGGAGTGCGTATTATACACAAGGTTTAGGTTTTGCAGAGGCACAGCCCCCTAAAAATCCCTTGCGTATTATACTCAACGGTGGACTATACTCGAGGATTTACGGTATATATGAAATTGGTGACAGGAAATCACTTGAGAGGAATTGATTCACCATGTATTTCTTTTTTTTTTTTTCCTATTTTCCTATTTTATGATATAGCTTACATTTTAAAACTAAAAATGTCTGTCTGTTTCTTTGTCTGTGTGTATGGTATGTCCTCGTTTTGCGCCAAAACGGCTCTGGACCGATTTTTCTTGAACTTCACATGCATATTGCTTATGTGTCTGGGGAGGTTTTAAGTATAAACTGATTTCGAAAAAATGTTCGGGTAAATGGCGGGGGGAATAACATTTGCGCTACACGACTAGACAAAACAAGAGAGCTGATTGTTTTGCCCATGTTGGTTCGCCATAATATGCTGTTTATTAAAAAAACAACCGCAGTTGCTTCTACAACAATCAAATATGCTTGCCTTGAAGACGGTCGGATACGTTCACTGATCTTGTCAAAAGGCAACGCGTGTTAACGACGTTAGCAATCACACAATTTAAGACCAGCCATACAACCCTCTGGTGGAATGCCCTAAGAGTTTTCTTTCATCAACTTCAAATTTGCTTTAATCAAGTTTTCGGGAAGGCTTTCAGCGCACTGCAGTTTTGACACTCCTTATTCTTCCACCCATCAATTAGCACCGCGCTGCATTGGTGACATTGCGCGAACCACACGTCCCCCTTCAAACTACTTGCTGCAGTAGACTCGGGGCTCCTTCCTCCCCTACCTTAATTACACCCTATCATTAGGTGACATTGAGGCATACTCCTCCACATAATTTCTCCCTCCTGCACTTTACAATCGACACTGAACCCCACCCCCACCCCCAAAGAAATTGTCACTGTCGGCGGTTACGCAATGGGTGCCATTTTGCATCAGAGCGTACTCCCTGTCAGTGATTATCACAGATTACCACACTTCTCACCAATTGTTCCCACAATTACCTACACCCCCCACCGCATGACTCACCTGTTTCACGCTCACTTGAACAGTTTTGCTCCTTCTATTGGTTGGCATTTAGCCAATAGCATGTACTCTTTTGACTCATGGTCCCATTACATCAACGTTTTTATACGAACACTTTACTTACGCTTCGGACCTCCGTGCTGCGTTCTCTCTCAGTACTCCCTGTCCTACGTTTCTGTTTGCTTTTTGTGCACAGGTAATTCTACTGTTGAATTTTTGCCTATCATTACTGTTACCCCGTCTCCTCTAGCCTTAGTGACGTTGTACTACTTATTACCACTTGCTGTTTATTTTCGTTTGTGTTGTGTTTCGTTACTGCTACCCCCTGTCCTTCATATATCCTTAGTGTCTCCTTAAGTTACTCTGTGCTGCCTATAAAATTTATCAAAAATCTCCACACCAACATCCTTCTTAGAGCATCCCCTTTAGCTTGGTGTTTTACCAGTTACTATAACTGTTACGTCCTCTCGCCATATAGGTGTCCTTACTTTTGCATATCTCATCATATTAGCTGCTGTCTGTTTTGTTATTTGTATCTACTTTGTTTCAATTCTCCATCCATAACCTCTATACGCTACCTTTAGCGTCTCAGTTCTTTTTTATTTCTTATTCTCGCTTTGCTCCCATCAGCTGCTTCTTTTCTTTACGAAATTGAACAAGTTTCTAGATTATGCCTGGTCGAAGAAGGTCTACCATTGGTCGAGCGACTTCTCAAGCTAAGCATAAGAGATTAGCCCGAGCTTCTCACACGCAAGGGCAGCGTTACTTCCGCTGTACGCGGACCGCTGCACGTTCGCGATCAACACAAAGTGAAGAGCAACGTTCGAACCGTTGACTGTTGGATGCAGTGGCTGCCGCCCGTTCACGCTCATCGCAGAACAAAGAACAGCGAACTGTTCGTCGCCTACGTAACGCTGCTTCAACGGCCCTTTCACGCTCTTCGGAGAATGAAGACCAGCGGACTGCCCGCCGTATGCGCGACGTTGCTTCAACGGCCCGTTCATGCTCTTCAGAGAATGAAGAACAGTGGATTGCCCGCTGCATACGCGACGCTGTTTCGATGGCAAGTTCACGCTTCTCACAAAATGAAGACCAACGCCAAAGTATGCTTACCTTCAACGGCCCTCAAATAAGTTTTGGTCATTAGAAGCTTTCCCTTACGATCCCAGTTGCGACTACAGCAACAGATCGGATATTACAATTGGTACAATGAGTAGGATCTGCGATTTTTGTCAGGCCAAAAAGTGGCTCGGGGACGCCCCAGACATGTGCTGCTCAAATGGTAAGATTAAAATACCTCCTAAAGAAGATTCCCCCCCCCCGTCTTTTGGTCGACCTTTTGACTGGGGTTTCGCCTTTCTCTACCGAATTTCTTAAGCGCATTCGCGCCTACAACTGAACCTTCCAGATGATTTCGTTCGGAGCTAACATCATTTATGCCATTAGAGAAGGACAATTTATGCCATCAGGGGCAAATATATCACAGGCTTGGTTCTCTTTAGCCAATTGATACTGCCTCGCCTCAGTTTCTACAACTTTACTTCGTTGACGACTACGCAGACCAGGCTGCCCGACGGCAGTCCTTCTTACCTGGTACCGACCTAGCCTTAATACAAACAGCTATGTTCGCAGTTTTAAGTATATAAAGATAGCGCTCATTATATTAGATTATACATACGTTTTAACACTTTACAGGATACTTACATATATACATAATTCTATACATCAATCTAAAAGAACAAGACTACTAAATTTAAGAGAAACCCAAAAGTTCTCATGATATTTATTCATTGAAGGATTTTATTTCAGATATTCTCATTTTAAAAATCCTCTCAGGCTAATCGTTGAGAGGACGTTGGTGTTACCTTGGCGGAGTTTTGTGCTCTGTGTGCTCGTGTTGAAATTGGTATGCTTGAGCGAGATTGCACTTCTTTTTTCATACCTTCAATGAGAAATGTATTCTGTTACTGCATGGACTTGAAAACTATCATGATGTAGCAAGTATATTTCTATTAATTACTGAAAATCAATTCAGAGAATTTTTAAACAAGTAATTATATAAACTACTGGCTGAATATCTCGTCGTTGCCAGGCAATTTTTACAATAGAATGTTTCATATGAAATTTTGCTTATTCCATATCAGATCATGCCTTTTTCAACAGATAGGCCTCTCGATCAGGACAAATGTGTGCAATTGTTTGCATAAAAACTTCGTTGGGGATATTTTTTTCCTTTTAAAATTAGTTGTTCGACTGTTACACATGACTTTATTCATTACAACTTATTAAAACTTCAGAAGTTCTTACAACTTTGGTCGTCGTAATGCTTTGTTTTCGTTTAATAAAAATTCTTCCTCGTGATGATTTTGCTTTCATGCAGAAAATGCCAGCTTCCAAATCCTGTTTTCTGATTAGGTAAAATTGATTAAACTTTAAACCTCAGTAACATTTTTCTACAATTTTTCTGGAACAAATAAATAACAATATCAAATTTAACGTGGAAAATTATTTCAATATACCAAACTTGAAAATTTTGACGTAATGTTAAAATCTCAATATGTGACAGAAATAGGGAAGACCTTACAAAAGTAGAGAGACAGTTATAGAACGTCCGACACACACACACACAATATTTTGTAGTAGACATGTATATATGTTAGTATGTATGTGTCTGTATGCGTGTGTGTGAGTTTGTGTGGGTGTGTGTATGCATGTATCTATGTATTTACGAAAGTATTTACTCAGTGTCGCGTATATATTCCTGAACGACAGCTGTATTAACGTTATATCCCACTGCCATTCCGTATTTGTCGCTTGCACAACGCTGTCCTCCCCTTCCCTGATATCAGCCATACTCACTATGCCACCACATTTCCTCATATTAGCACTCTTGCACTCTTCTCATTTTATCAAATAATAACATACCCCCACTGAGGGGTCAATTATAGATTTTTATTGAAATCCAATTAGCATGGATGTTAGTTTAATATGTATGCAAAATTTCGTCAAGATTGGTTCACTGGTGCAGGCAGCAAGATGGCAACAGACAGACCGACAGACAGAAATTGCCATTTATGTATAAGATTCAACGCCAAAGCCATTTATATTGTAGAATTTAATTTTATAAGCCGGTAAGCTGGCAGAATCGTTAGTGCACCTCATTTCTTCCCGTTCATTACGTCCTGAGTTCAAATGCCGCGGAAATCGACATTGCCTTTTAAAACAAGTACCAGTCGATAAAGCAAGTACCAGTTTAGCACTGGTATCAATGTAATAGACTTACCCATTCCTTTAAAACTACTGGCCTTCTCTAAAATTAGAAACAATTATCATTTAATTATCTTATTTCCACTTAGAAAATAAGGCTTCAGTGATTTGATGCCTTCCATCACGGCCCTTAGCAAATCTCCCAACTTTGTTCTATGAAAACACCACTTTTTACAGCTTACCTTCAGCTTTTCTATACCAAACATTAAAACTAACAAAGTTTGCGGTTTCCAAATGGCGTTCATCTTAATGTTACCTTTGGTTTCCCGTTTCGGTCCGTTCTTAATACTGAGCTATCTTTCATTTTATTTAAAAAAGCATACTATTTCAATTAGATTTGCATCCCAGTTTTTCCTATTATGCTTTGCTGGGCGGAAGATGCCGCAGTTAATGGAAAACATTCATCATGTTCCATTTCACAACTTACCAGCATTTTTAACCATACATTTTCAACAAGATTTGACATTACTACACAGTCCTTGGACAGAATCGTCTTGACACCCAGGTTAACTGAATTCTTGTAAATGTTCCATAAGCTTTGCCTCGATGTCCTTTTCTCGCTCAGTTCACTCTGCTGATAAGGGACCCACGACATGTGAGAAACCTACACATGGTCAGTGGCTCGCTGTTCTGGCAGTGTTAAGTACCAAGTTGTTGGAATTTATCCATGTGATATGTAAAGCTACCAGGTCATGGTATAGTAAAGATCTTCCAAATTGAAGGAAGGTGTCTAAGGAAAATATCTGGAATTATCTGGTATGACCTAACACATTATCCTGTGGGAAAGAGGATACAGCCCTGTTACACTAAATATTACTGAAGACTATTCAAACAGTGCCATATTATGGAATGAATACGCTACATTCAAAATAGTTACAGGGCAGGCCTAATCAGGAAGATCATTTTATCCAAGATTCCATAAGACCTCAGTATCTTCCAAAGGCTGCTATATTAATCAATTGGGGAAGGACTCTATTGAAAATCTTGCTGTGATGGAAAGGAGTGTGAAACAACGCCCCAGAAACTGGGAAACCGGCCCATGAGCCTTGCTAGGCTTGAAAAGGGCGCAAGAAACATTAAAATAAACTATTTTTACATGATACTATTTTACGAAGAACCAGTCTTGATCTAAACACAGAATGATGGTTGAATCAATATAGTGATAATTCGCCAAGGAAAATATATATCTTAATACTATAATTGAAGCAACATTTTGTGGAAAATGTTACTGGTTTTGATAATATAATAGGATAAATGTACCAAGGAGACTAGCAATTTCTCATAATTTTCGAGAAATAACTCTACTTGTTCGGTCGTGAAAATGTCAACATTATTAATTCATGATGGCAATCTCGAGACCATTACAAAGTTATGTAGTTATATATATATATGTGTGTGTGTGTGTGTGTGTTCGTGTGTGTGTGTAATATATATATATATATGTGTGTGTGTGTGTGTGTGTCTGTGTGTGTGTGTGTGTGTACGAATGTATGTTTGTATGTATGTATATATGTCATTATTCAGTTTATTTCAAGATTTCTTGTCAATAGAGAAAGAACCGGTTTCTAACCTAGATCCAAGGTTACTTCATTGGAATTTGAATATCAACAACAGGGTATTTTGTATGTATGTATGTTTTATGTATGTATTCTCATGCACATAGTTGCATATCTAGACATGCTCATATATATAAATGATAAAGTTCTGGAGAGTTTTACAGATTTTTACAGTTCAAGTGATGGATTGGATCTGTAGTTTTCGAATTAGCTTTCTCCTTTCTGGTTTTGAGAAGCCTAATTTCTCAAAATTGGTATTTAGGCAGTGTGTTACATATCCCAGGACCCCAATAATTACAGGTATAAACCTGAACTTGTAATCTGGATAGAGTAACTGCAGATTTCTCAATAGTTCAAGATAGGTGTTCTATTTTTCACTAATCTTCAGCTTTATGTCAACATCCGCTGGGCAGCTAATTTCCATAACTGTACACAGTTTCTCTTTTCTATCCCAAATCATTATATCCAATCTGTTGTGCTTACATTTTATTAAGGTCTTCATTGGTACTTTTCACCAATATTCCTTTTTATTATGAGTGGCTATGGCTTTTACCATATTTCCTTGTCCCCCGGATTATCCTTCCGACGGATTTCATTATAGAGCGTCCTAGGTGAAACGTCATGTCTCATCGGTAGATAATACCGTGATGACATTTTCGGACAGCTGCTTATGATGTGGGTGATATCTTCAGTGTGAACTCCACAAAGTCGTCATCTTTATCCCTTTTGTGCATCAGTTACTTGGTTGATGTTTCCTGTTCATGGATCACAAACGCATACCCTTCAAAGTAGGAGGTAGTAATCCGGCTACTGGTCCATGATAAACTGCTTTGATAATCGATGTTACTATCATCACGGAGTTTTCTAGCAACATGTCTATGCATAGTCTTCTGCTCATACAGGCTCATCCTTTCATCTGAGTGTACGTTGCAGTAGAGTCCTGCGACTTCTTTGAGCATGTATTCTAGGTTATCAGAAAAAGAGTGTTGCTCGCTGCCTTCCAAGTCTTATGATGTTATCAGCCTCATGTATGCAAACTTGATCAAGGGATGGACTTCGATACTTGGTAGTTAAAAGATGTTGCCGAAGGAATATGATGCGACAGTCAAATGCATTTTAGATCGATGTTAAGTCTCTGCCACCTGGTTTTCGTTTTAGATAGGGGCGATCTACATCCCTGTTTATGTAGAAATTATGTGTTTGTTAGAATTTTTCGTGTTTTCGCATCAATGTCTTGGATCTCATCAAGCGTCCAATCAAGGAGCCCAAATGTTGGTATGAGTACTGGCAGTGCAAACACATTGTGGGCTGCTGTTTTATTTAATGCAGAGACTTCTGAGGTTCAAATTTTCTTTATTCGGCTGTAATATTCTTTAGTGACACGTGTTTTGTTACAGGTGTCACTGTAAGATATATTTTCATCCACCCTTAGATACATGTAACATTCCTCGTCGGATATAGGGGAAACAGTCAAGTCATTGATGGAGATGTTACTAGTCTGGTTTACAGTTTTCCCCCTTTTCACAACCATATAATAACATTTATCCTGACCAAACTCCAATCCTACATCCTTTGAGAATGTTGTAACTAGGTCAAGGTTCTTTTTCATCTCATGCATATTGTCTGCATAAAGTTTTAAGTTATCCACAAAGAAACAGTGCGTAATTTTGGTATTTCTGTTTCCTTGTGAACCAGTGAGATATCCTTCAGACTTCCTTAACATGAATGACAAGGGGTTTACAGAAAGTATAAACAACACCACGGAAAGCCTGTCTCTTTGGAATATGTCTTTGCGATACTGTATTCTATCGGTGATAATACATTCACTCTTTGTGTTTAATTTCAAGATGGTAGCCCACGATGAAGTGAAGTCAGCTATGGCTTTGACTATTCTCACTGGAACTTTAACAAGTTGAAGGGCTTCTAGCAACCATGAGTGGGGAACAGAGTCAAAGGCTTTCTTGTAGTCTAGCCACATTGAAACTAGGTTCCTCCTATGTTCTCGCACATCTGACATCACAGTTTTGTTGATTAACATTTGCTCAGCACATCCCCAAACTCCCTTCTTTCCAGCTGCTTGTCCTACTGTGATAATGTTACTGGTTTCACAATGGTCCTGGAGGAAGATGTTTAAACATGCTGTATATATTTTATACATTAAGTTCTGGCATGCAATTGGCCGGTAGTTCTTTGCCCTGTGGGTGGTTCTGCATTTGGGGATCAATTTTGTCTCTGCCAAAGCTAACCAGTGTGGTATGCTACTGTTCCCACTGAAAGCTTGCAGGTACAGATTGATAAGATATGGTCGATAGAATGCTAACTTCTTGTACCAATATCCAACTATCAAGTCTCTTCCAGGTCCTTTTCCATTCTGGAGTTTCTAAATCACAGTTGTAAGAGTTTCACCATCAATGTTGTATGTCATGGATGTAATGCAGGAGCAATAACTTTTTCGGATTTCTTCCAACCACAGAGCATCTTGTTTAAATTCCTTCTCTTCACTCTAGATTTTCTTCCAGAAGAAGTCTATGTCTTCTCGTGAAGGAGCTTCCGTAATGTTAACTGCTCCTCCTCTCATGTTTCTGTATACTGCTGCCTGGTTGCGGTTAAATTTTTAGTTTATTATTCTTCCCTTGGTTATTCTCTTCTGATGTCGGAGTTTTTCACTGACAGCTTTTAGCTCCTGCTTGAGGGTTATCAGTTTGCAAGTAAGTGTCCTCTTTTTGCTGTCTCCAAATATCTTTTCTATTTCCTTCTTTACTTTCTGTTGGTGGGACATATAGTGATTTGCATGTATGTATGCATGTATGTATGTATGAATGTATGTATGTATGTATGTATGTATGTATGTATGTATGTATGTATGCATGCATGCATGTATGTATGTATGTATGTATGTATGTATGTATGTATGTATGTATGTATGTATGTATGTATATGAGTGTGTGCATGTATAAACACATGCAAACATGCAGGATGTAGCCGTTTGTTATAATCATAGCTAATATTATCAAACCATTGCACTTAGCAAAATTTCCACGTAAATCATGTTCAATTCTCACCTCGTACACTCTTTTCCTCGGCCACAACAACCATCGAAGCTACAACCCACCTATAGCTAACACCAACACTACAATTATCACAGCTATTACTGCCACTGCTGCTACAACTACCCTTCTTACTACCCACAATTACTACCCCAAGCCATTAAGTAGCAAGATCAAAGCAGCAGGTTTAATAAAAGATAAAGATATCTTTTATTAAACTTTTAATACTTTTGATATTTATAAAAAAAAAAAAATTAATTAATTAATTTATAAAAAAAAAAAAATAATTAATTAATTAAATAATTAATAAATAAAATAATATATAAATAAAAAAATATACATACATACATACATACATACATATATATATATTTGTATATATATATTTAAAATGTATAAGTTTAAATTATTTAAATATTTTTTTGATTTTTAACTTTTATATTTTTAAATTAATTTTATGTATTGGCTTATGTTTTTCACTGTTTGATTTGCCTAATAGTGGTTTTATCTCTAATTTAATATAATATATATATATATATATATATATATATATATATATATATATATATCGTCTGCATAGCTGGCCAGATTCGCTATCCGGGCATTTGAGGGCATATCTGAGAGGGCCACTATAAAAAGCAGTGGTCCCAAGACAGTGCCCTGTGGAACACCACTCACTATTTGTGTGTTCATAGAGGTGGCTCCATTAACCACTACTGCCTGACTCCTATCTTTCATGAAGTCATGTAACCACAACTATATGAACACACCAATAGTGAGCGGTGTTCCACAGGGCACTGTCTTGGGACCACTGCTTTTTATAGTGACCCTCTCAGATATGCCCTCAAGTGCCCAGATAGCCAATCTGGCCGGCTATGCAGACGATACGAAAGTCTCGCAGAAAATACAGAACCCCAGCGATGTTGCACACCTGCAGCAGGAGTTGGACTCAATCTACAGATGGGCTGAGGATAATAATATGCAGTTTAATGCTGAAAAATTCCAGGCCCTGCGCTACCAGCATCCAAAACTGAATATTAAACTTACAGGATACACCGGTCCACAGGGAATTTCAATCCCAGAGCCTAAGTCTGTGAGGGACCTGGGTATCGACATGAGTGATGATACCTCTTTCCAAGTGCACATTACCAGGATGGCGACAAAGTGCAGACGACTGGCTGGGTGGATCCTAAGAACATTCAGAACCAGAGATAAGGAAACCATGATGGTCCTCTGGCGGACATTCGTCCTCAGCCGCCTGGATTACTGCTCACAGCTATGGTCACCCACCAGTGTAAAATTAACAGCGGACTTTGAAGCAATCCAGAGAAGATTCACAAAGAAGATCGTCTCTTTGCAACAGCTCAGCTACTGGGAAAGGTTGAAACAGCTAAGACTCTACTCCCTGGAGAGAAGACGGGAGAGGTGTGCAGTAATATATGTCCCGAAGATCCTGGAAGGAATTGTGCCAAATTTTGGCATTGTAAGCCACACCAATGCTAGAACGGGACGACACTGCATAGTGCCAAAGATCCCAGCAATGCCATCACGCTTCAGGACCAGCTTCTACAACAGCCTGGCTTTCAAGGGCCCACGGCATTTTAATATTCTCCCAAAGAGTCTGGGGAACTTGCACAAAGTAGATGTAGCGGTTTTTAAATCAAAGCTGGACATCTTCCTGTCGAGAGTCCCAGATGAACCTACCTCACGGCAAGAGGTGCAAATGAGAGTAGCTATATCAAACTCCATTCTTCACCAAGTGCCACATATTAGACGAGGTTCATCGCAATAATAGTGTAGCACAAAACGGCGGTGCATCAGCATGGCCGCAGCTCTGAGCTGAAACTAGAGAATATATATATAATCTGTAAATAAGAGATCGGATAGGTAGTCGAGTATTACAGTAGTTTCAAATGCACATCGGGTGCATCTTACATAACATTACGAATGTCTTGTAGCCGTCCGGTGAACCTCCTCATCAAGTATATACGACTGTTTGGTTGGAAACAGTTCCCCGTAACGGAGAATGCAAAGGATAGCCGGGGTCACCAGAAAGAATAAAAGAGTATGCGTGGAGGCAGGAATTTCTAAGAACTAATGGCGTGCCCTAATCACCAATTACCTTAGTGAGTTAGATTGAGGTGTGGCCTCATTTCCTTAACAGCATACTCAAATTATTGTAGTGACTGCAGTAGATTATAATCTTATTAACGTATATGTGGGTCAATGATGGATAACCGGGGCACTGAAAGCTGGAATGTAAGTTGCTTAGGGTAAATAAATATAAGTAATAAAAGCTAATATGGTGGTGGTGGTGGTGGGGGGAAGACACGGGAAGAAGAAAGAAAGAGAAAGAGAAAACGAAAAAGGATAAAGAATAAGAACAAAGTAAGGTGACCGTAGTCGGTTATTTGTACATATAGACACATAAATGCACTTGTGAGATACTCACACACACACACACACACACACACACACACACACACACACACACACACATACACACACCTGTATATACATCCATATAAACATATGACTTACCAGCATATCCAATAATACCTACTCTTATACAAATGACACCGTTCTTCATTCCTCCCTATCAAATCTTTACCGTGCATTATCTATTTCCGATCTAGATACCACATACCTATTTCTTTATTACCCACAAGGGGCTAAACATAGAGGAGACAAACAAGGACAGACATAAGTATTAAGTCGATTACATCGACCCCAGTGCGTAACTGGTACTTAATTTATCGACCCCGAAAGGATGAAAGGCAAAGTCAACCTCGGCGGAATTTGAACTCACAACGTTGCGACAGACGAAATACCTATTTCTTTATTACCCACAAGGGGCTAAACACAGAGGGGACAAACAAGGACAGACATAGGTATTAAGTCGATTACATCGACCCCAGTGCGTAACTGGTACTTAATTTATCGACCCCGAAAGGATGAAAGGCAAGGTCGACCTCGGCGGAATTTGAACTCACAACGTAACGCAGACGAAATACCGCTAAGCATTTCGCCCGGCGTGCTAGCGTTTCTGCCAGCTCGCCGCCTTCTAGACACCACATACCAAATGAACATTCACTCCAGGGACAGAGACCTCGAAGATATCCTCCAGCATGATTATGCTAATCTTGTATCTTTCAGTAGCAAGGGAACACAAACATAAGTCATATCATCGTCCCTCACCACCATAATCATAAACGACATTCGCCTACGAGACCACAAAATTGTTCCAGTCATTGGTCTTGCTATTATTGAGGAGCTATCCTTGCAAAAGCATCTTAATATTGGTTTTAAATTTTGGCACAAGCCTAGCAATTTCGGAGGGGGGAGTAAGTCGATTACGTCGACCTCAGTATTCAACTGGTACTTATTTTATCAACTCCTAAAGGATGAAAAGCAAAATCGACCTCAGCGAGAGTAATTTTGAGGTTGTTTGGAACCTGATTTGGGTTTGTGTTACTAAGGAGATCTGTTTGGTTTTATACTTTTGCTTTGGATGTGATAATTTTAAAGGCGCAGGTGAGACTGTGTAGTAAGAAGTTTGCTTCCCAACCACATGGTTCCGGGTTCAAATCCACTGCACAGCATTTTGGACCAGGGGCTTATTTTATAGTCTCGGACTTATCAAAGCCCTGTGAGTGGATTTGATAGACGGAAACTGAAAGAGGCCCGTCATATGTATATGCGTGCGTGTGTGTGTGCGAGTGTGTGTGTGACCTTGTTCATGCACTGAGCGTCACCACCGCTTGACAATCAGTGTTGGTTTGTTTACATGTCCTAACTTAGTGGTTCAGCAATAGAGACCGGCAGAATAAGTACCAAACTGTATAAAGACTAGACCCTTCAAGGAAGTGCCCCAGCACGGCCGCATTCCAATGAGTGAAACAAGTAAAAGATAAAAAATATTGTTTACTTTCTTTTTCCCATCCTCTCTCTCATTCTTTCTCTCGGTGTAAGTTTCTCTCTCTCTCTCTCTCTATTTGTCTCTCTCCCCCACTCACCTCTCTCTCTCTCTCTCTTGTCTCTGTCTGTCATTCTATGTCTCTCTCTCTCTCTCTCTCTCTCTTCTACATGCATTTATATGTTATAATTCCATTTTGACGCAGATGCAATAAAACTGTTGCGAAGTTATTTTTCTAGGCAACATATGACATCATTCCTTGAGGCATCTATAACCTGGTTGATAGAGCTTTCGACATTTTGGAGCAAGTGATTTGATATGCAGCAGTTACAACATAGAAAAGCCATTCCAAACACGTGAAAATACTCAAAACTGTTCTAATGCAGTTCTACTGTAACTTTCAGATTAAGTTACTTCCTAGACAAATACAATTCTGAAATTTCGAGAACGTCATTTAGATTTCAAAATCACATTTAAAATTTTTTTATTTATTTATCTATATATTTCTATACTTTTCATTCTTTAGCTGCTTTGTTCCGGGTACGAACTTATATTTCTCCATTATTTAAGAACGTGGAAAACAGCGAGGCAGAATCGTTAGCACGCCGGGTAACATGCTTATCGGCGTTTCATCCGTCTTTACGTTCTGAGTTCAAATTCCGCTGAGGTCGACTTTCCTTTTCATCCCTTCGGGGTCGATAAATTAAATACCATTTGAGTACTGGGATCGATGCAATCGACTTACTCTCTCCCCCGAACTTGCTGGACTGGTCCCAAAAATTGAAACCATTATTTAAGAGCGTGGGAAAATACATATTTGATCATCAAGTCCCTTATTTTCTGAATTCAATTCTACAGAGGACAACTTTGCTTTTCATTCTTTTAGAATTGATGAATTAGAGTACGAGTGAAGTACTGGAGTCAATAGTATTGATGAACGCCTTACCCCCAAAATTGTTCGCTTGGTACCTAAATCAGAAGCCATTATTTAATTCTTTTGTGCGGGGTAGGTGCATAAACCGGCACCTTTTGTCCAAACATTCCTTCTTAGTATCTACAAATAATAGAGTGATGTTGTTGCTTATAACTCTTTGTTCAAGCGTGGCCCATTTGCGTAAATTCTATTTTGTTAGTAAAGCTACCGTGTGTAGACAATCTGCAGAGAAGGATAGAGGTCAGTTGTTTCAGTTTATAGCCATTCGTTGTTTTTTAAAATCCATTATATTTTTATAATTAAATGTTATTAGGAATTGTATTAAAAATGTTAAAATATTTTGTCTGTTGTAGAAATATAACCAATTTATTGCACATAATCTTATTTTACAAAGGGGCGAGAAGCCTATGCCAACCCTAATCAATAATCCACGACTGTTGTGCAAGTGTTTGTAGATCAGTTCTGCTGGTTTGGGATCCTCAGGAGCTGCTGAGGCGCGTGGTTTAGTGGTTAGAATATTCAGCTCAGGATCGTAAGGTCGTGAGTTCGATACTTGGCAGTACGTTGTGCAAAACAGTTTATTTTACGTTGCTCCCGTCCATACAGCAGGTAAAAATGAGTTGTATCTGTAATTAAAAGGACCAGCCTTGTCACATTCTGCGTCACGCTGAATCTTCCTGAGAGCTACGTTAAGGTTACGCGTGTTTGTGGAGTGCACGGACCAGTCACTTGTACGTTAGTTTCACGAGCATGCTGTTCCGTTGATCGAATCAAATGGAACAGTTATCGTCACAACTGACGAGTGCCAATATTAAGAAGTATCAGAAACGGTATTTGGTCATTGATTAAGCCGCGATCCTTGGACTATAAAAACGACACAAGATCTCACTGCAGTTATTAATTGTAACAGTTTCTAACTTTGGCAAAAGAACACCATATGTAGAAGAGTGTATAGTCAATTAACTCTTTTCCAGTATTTTACTGATATTTTACTCTAACGGATGAAAAGTAAAGCAGATATCGGTAAGATTTGAACGTAAAAAGACGTAACAAAATATTACAAAGTACTGTGTCTACCACTTTGCTGATTGTGCTAATCAAACTTCATTGATTACCAACATGAACACTAGGTTAAAAGTTTATGGAGAAGATAATCTAATGGGATTAAATTGATTTAGTACTTAATTGGCCTTGCATTTTATTGACAGCGGAAGGATAAAAAGCAATGATTATTCAGAATGCGAAACATCGTAATTAGATATCCTTTCTACTAAAGGCACAAGGCCTGAAACTTTAGGGGAGGGGACTAGTCGATTAGACACCAGTGTTTCACTGCTACTTAATTTATCGACCCCGAAAGGATGAAAGGCGAAATCGACCTCAGCGATGGACGAAATGCCGCTAAACATTTCACCCAGCATGCTAACGATTCTGCCAGCTCGCTGCCTAATCGTAATTAAATATCGTCATCTATTTATGTCAATAGTGTCAGGACAAAATCTTTCATGGGTGTCTTCTGCATGAAGAATATATAGTTAAGTGCAGGCCAAAACATTTAATGTAGTGAGCCAAAGATAATTTTTAATCAAGTCATTAGGGCTGATGAACATTTCTTTTTTAAAATGAGGCGAGAGAACTCTGAAATTGAAAGTGAATTGAAATTGGATGAATATTTGCATTGGGAAGTGAGTTTCATCTTTGATAATTGTGGTGACAACTCTAGGCACGTTCAATTTAATTAGACCTCTATAGCAAAGTCAAGTCTTTCGCATAACTCCAGACAAAACTACTTTTAGAACATAGCGTTTTTGTATGAGAATAGCCCCAAAACTAAAACGTTTTAAATATTGATTTCAAATTTTAGCACGAGGCCAGAAATTTCGGGGAAGTGGGTAAGTCGATTATATCGACCTTGTCCTCAACTGGTACTTATTTTTTATTGACCTCGAAAAGATGAAAGGCAAAGTCAACCTTAGCGGAATTTGAACTCAGAACGCAAATACGAACGAAAGACCTCTCAGCATTTTTCCCGGCGTGCTAACGATTCTGGCAAAATATTGATAGAAAAATTTCCTCATTGTGTGTTGTGGATTAATATAGTTAAGTGAGACAAAAGAGAGAATTATAAATAAATATAATGTAATCGGTACTTTATCACTTGCTTTCCCTCACAGCTCATGTCAACCCGGTGATAAAATCTAACAATATCTTTTATTCAAAAATAGTATCCACGTTCTGTATTAATTTATTATTCTTTGTTTGTTAAATCATTAGAGCATTTTCTTTTAATTGTTGTAAATACGAAACATTCTAAATAAGGTAAATGATAAACAAGAACACAATATTCTTTTCTACTCGAGGAACAAGGCTCGACATTTTGGGGGAGGGGGCCAGTTGATTAGATCGACCCCAGTACGCAACTGGTACTTAATTTATCGACCCCGAAAGGATGAAAGGCGAAGTTGACCTCGGCGGAATTTGATCTTAGAACGTAAAGATAGACGAAATACTGCTAAGCATTTCTGCCAGCTCGCCACCTCACAAGAATACAATTTCTTCCGGTGCTGTGTGTTCTGAGTTCAAATGTTGCTGTCACACTCCCAAGGGAGAAAAAATAAGTAACAGCTTCAATATTGGAGTCGATGTAATCAACTTGCCCCCATCACCACCTTGTGTCAAAATTAGAAATCATTATCTCGTTAAAAATTCGACTGTATGGCACCAGAAACGAACCCGCGACTTTCTTACAAAAATCACATGTGTTGTTTTCTGATCATTAGAAATGGTTGTATAAGGAAATCAATGAAGCAGAAGAATTTGCATATGAACAACGCTGTGCTTATTTATTTACCAACCAATGAATTGTAATCTTTTTTATCCTTGTGGCAGTAAGCATGGAATGTAGTCCTTTTTGTACGAGGGTGACTTTAATTTTGTTAAATATTCTCTTTCTTGTCGCTTCTCTTATTGTAATAGGACTCGGTGGATTCTATTACACCCAAACCTATCCTTGTTTGTTAGGAAACTATATGAAGTTGTGTACTATTTTGTTTATATCTTTAGGCTTTCTTCTGATGCTTATGTCACTATTTGGTCTTGTTGGAGCCCTGAAGAAAAGCTATGAATACATCGCAACCTTCACTGTCTTTATCGTCCTTATAACAACTGTGGAAATTGGCAGTTCCACTGCAACATTTTCGCTACGAAAAATAGCAAGTCATTCAGTGAGCGCGAGGATGGTTAAGACCGAACACCAATATCTCTTCAACGCAACAGTTGCAAACGAATGGGATAGTATTCAGAAAAGATTCGCTTGTTGTGGAGTTCACAAACCAAGTGAATGGTACAATGTCTTGGGTAATGGTACTGTTCCAGATTCTTGCTGCATTCACCCAACGGAAGGCTGCGGAAATTACTCCAAAAATCAGAGCTCTATTTATGAACATGGTTGTTCGAAAAAGATACTTTCTTGGATGCATAAACGTCAAATTTATTTTGGGACTACTTGTAATATATTTGGATTTTTACAGTTGGTTGGTGGTATATTCGCCTGTTCTCTCGCAAGCTATATTCGTGTTGGAGCTATATAAAACCAATGACTATTTTAAATTCTAATTTACTAAAACAATTATTTTCAGAGTACAACATATTGTAATCCTAATCAAATTATCGAATTCTTATAACCATACCATTGTTTATAAAGCCTCACTGATTTGGCTGTTCAGTTTTCGAAAATTATAACGATTGTTAACATATTGTTGAGCGGTTCTGTTACATATAAAGAGTTCTCCAAGCTAAATGAGTCTTTTGTTCTGCTTGTACCACGTTTATGATATGTTGCGAGTGAACTATGTGGTTTAAAGGAAAACACGAGAAACAAATAAATCCAATGGATCAACTGGAAATCAAAATTGCATCACAAACGTCGCTTTTCGGAAATATGCAACTATTCTACAGCAGTGTTTATACAAATCAAATTGTGTAATATATCTAGATGTACTCTCCTCCTGATTAAATATTTCTTTTAGAGGAAATGCTTTCTACTTAGTTCCAATAACGGGCAAGTTATAAAGTTTTTTTTTCTGAAAACTTTGAATTATTTGACTATCCTATTTTTAAGTTGTTGAAATATTTTCAATTAAATACGTTTATCATTAGTTTCATTATGGGGAGTGATCGAGTATTTTATTTGGCGGTAAGATCTCGAATGATTTCACTGTGAGTTTAATGAATACAAATTTATAACATGTCTAAGTTTGACATGTTATACTAAATTTGAAAAGTTTCATTTTTTCTAATAGAATACTCTTTTTTATAAAACTCCTCTTCCTGTTCTTAAACTTTCCAGAGAAAGTAATCTCAAGTAATATGATAGCTTTGGTCCCACTTCAGCATGCTTACCAATAGATATTCACTATTGTTAATATAAAATATATTCTAAGTTAACTAATCTCCAAGCGTTAAACTTACGCTCAAAAATTCAATCTAGCATAAAATTATACCAGATTATCTTTATTCAGGGTGGAATCTATATGAAAATGATGGGCGAGGTTTCAGTTGTGGAAATCGGAAAAAAGAATGCAAATATGAGTCGACCAGTTTTATTCTCTAAAATGCCCTAGCGATTTCTCCAATGTAGTTTATGGCGTGTCTTTTTACACAAAAATATCACCAATCTGCGTGGAATACAGTTTACACGTGTCTTATCGTAGATTTGAAATGTTATTGCTATGCTACTGTACTTAGAAAGTTTTTTTTGTTTTTTTTTTTAATGTTAGTGAAATTAGCAAAATCGCCGTTAATTTAGAAGTATATGTATTTGATAAAAGTAATTTCCTTTAGTTTTGAAAACGAATTTTTAAGTGATTCAAAATTAAGCAGTTACAGTATCGTGAATATTGTGATAAAGAAGTTAAAGGTCTAAGTCTGAAGTTTCAACCGTTATCTATGGATCCCTTTGATTGCGACTTTATTCAGGTAGTACCCCATAGCCATTCGCTTTATAGCTTTAGAGAAATTTTCAAAATTGCTATTCACTTATTCGCTTTTATAGGTTGAATTATGTAAAATATTAGAAAGAAACCTAGCTGCTTCTGGCAATACATGCCGATGCATGTATCTAGAGCAATATTTTTTCATGGGCCCTTAAAATACTATTGTGGTTGCCCAGTTTACTATTTTGTTGCGTGGACCCCCAAAAATCTTATATGGACTCTCAGACCATATGAACCCCAGTTGAGAACCACTGGTCTAAATTATCTCCTTGAATCTGATTCACACAAGGATTGTGGTGGGGGGGGGAGTAAACAGGCATCAACTTCGTTGTAAGCAACATCGCCCTTCAATGTCCCTGTATAAATTTCAGACTAAGTTTAGCAAATATTGATATTCTTTTTAATATATCCATCCATCCATCCAACTTCTCCGCCCACTATTCCTATAAGGGTAGTGGTGGCAGTCCTCATGCACCTCCTCTGTTATGTCCCATCAAAAGCAACTGTCATTTCACATTCTCGTATGATAAAATAAATCTTTGTCTTGGGAGAGTCTGGCGAAATGACCTTCCCAAGATATAACAAAATCTTGTACGAATGTTCGTACTGAAATTATTCGTAATGTATTTCAATGAATCTTGTTTATTAGAAATTGAAACTAACTAGATTTACTCATCCCAGATATCAAAGGAAATTACAGCAAAGTACTTTGTCAACTACTTCAGAACAGAAAGTCTATGAGATGGCGTATCAGATTGTAATACGCTCTAATTCTTAAAGTACTGCGTCCCCTGCTAAATAATTCATTGTTAATGAGAAATGAAATAACTTTTTTTTTACTTGTTTCAGTCTACCGCTTGTTTCCTTCTACGAAATTCACTCTCAAGGCTATAGTAGGAGACACTTGCCCAAAATGTGCACAGATGGACTGAACTTGAAACCACGTGGTTGTCAAGTGAGCTTCTTAACTATGCAGCCATCCCTGTGTGTATATTGCACGAAAATATTTCACTATATCTACAAGTAGATAGATTCCACTCACTTGTGTGTATGTATAAACACACACACACACACACCACACACACACACACACACACACACACACACTCTCTCCCTCTCTCTCTCTCTCTCTGTCAGTGTGACATATATATATATATATATATATATATATATATACACACGCATAAACGATCGTATCTAGAATTGCATTCACCAAATGTATACACACCTAAACACGTATGTACATGTTTATATAATACTATGTATCTATATAATTTATATGTATATGGTAAATGAAAGACGGAAGAGAGAATATACGAGAATTTATTATTAATCGCAATTGTTTTGACACATCGAGCATCGACCCCTCACGGCTGGGACTCTTAACAATTGGTTCAGGAGCATCCGGCAGTGCAGATGTCTCATCGGGTGATAAATTACACAACGCTGTAAAATAAGTTCCGCAATGTATCTTACCTCGTAGAAAGAAAAGCAGCAAAACGAAGGAAATATCTTCATTTATATAGATCAAAAATAAAATCACAGATGCAATATATGCATATATATTATGTATATATTTGTATGTAATAAAGTAAAGGATGCCGGTGTAGTATGTGATCTACATACATGTTTCTGGTATAGCGTGTGATCTACATTAGTTCAAATAGTATAGTTTGTGATCTACACTTAAAATTCTATTTACTCGATTCTCTTATCCTAAGAGAAGTGCAAGCAGGCTCTGTCATCCACTCAGATGAACGGCCGGCATTATTCGAATCTAAATAGATATTACATCCATTCCAACGTCAGCCACCAGCAAAGCTATGTTAATCAAGATGGAACACATACGCAGAACATTCTTTTATTTTTTTTAAATGTTTAACTCCCTCCTCAAATTATAGCAGCAAATTTTTAACAAAATTTTGAATGTAGATCACAAGCTAGTCGAGATTTAAATTGCTGTAGATCGCAATTGCAAGTAGATCACATACTACACTGGCACCAAGTAAAGAATGGAACTGGTAAAATACGGACTACGTGCCAGTAGTGTATATTTCAGTAATCCTTGTGCCATTCTTACCTATTTTTTCACCTGTACCATTTTTACCTAAATTCATCTAAGTGCCGAAGTTCCAACGTCTCTAATATTTTCATTTTGAATAATATATGTCGGCTTTTCCAAACTGGGTATGTTAATGTTCAGCTTAACTTCAATTTGAACCAAGCATGTAAGGAAAATATGAGCACACAAAAAAACGAATGTCACTTTCAGCGATAATGACTCGGGTTAATATTTTTGAAGGGTTCAACCAATAAAATCACAGAACTCAATATAAACTGCAAGTCTAAGTTGGGAATAGTACATGGCTTGTATCTCCAAAGATACAGAACCGTTACAATGTCGGTAAAAGAGGCTTAGAGGAGTACAGCGCTTCGAACTTTTAGGTTGTGTTCTTTGAAAGTAAATCTAATTTTTCTTTTTCATTTTCAGACACGATTTTGTGTGTGTGTGTGTATAGCTGCTACTCTCAGATATGTGAGCAATACTCTGTCGGATACTCTTATGTATCGTTACGTAGAGAGTTTAGGGCAAGCTAACTTAGAGATAGACCTTATGTCTCCTGGCTATACCCACAGGAAGTTCACCACTACAAAGTAATGAAAATTTTCTTTTCCTTGCAAATTAGAGAATTGTTACTTTGCAACAGCTATTTACAAACTATGGCAGTGGGCTATTAGTTTTGTAGTCGTTCAGTCCTTGGTTACGAACATTTCATTATATAATGTGACCCTTGAAAAAAAGAGAAAGATAAATTTTGGTATGAGGAAGATTTGTTATCTCTTTTAGACCGAGCAACAACGTAAAAGCATCGTCGTTAAAATTAGCTAGTGAAAAAATTCGAACTACCGAGCACTCAATTACCCAGTTCTCTGTCTTTTTTATATCGTTCAAGTTGTGTATTAGAAATGACATTTTTATATTAGTTTTGAAAGAAGGGAGGCAAGCTGGCAAAATCGTTACCTCGCTAGGCAAAATTCTTAGCGACATTTCGTCCATCTTTGTTCTCAGTTCAAATTCCGCCGAGGCCAACTTTGCCTTTCATCCTTTCGGAATCGATAAAATAAATACCAGTTGAACACTGGGGTCGATGTTATCAACTTACTCCGTCCAACGAAATTGCTGGCCTTGGGCCAAAATTTGAAACCAATATCAGCTTTTTAAAGGAAAAACAATTGTACGATCATTGGATTCACATTTATTAGTAGTTGTAAGCAACTGAGTGAAAAGACATCCACTGAAGATGGAATTTTAGAACAAATCATTTGGGTAGATACCAACAGAAATAGTGTCTTAAATTTTAATCCACTTCCTTTGCTCCTCGAGTTAAATCTATCAAGTATCGACGTAACACTGAATTAAGTCTACACTTGTGTCTGACTTAGTGATTAGGATATTCGGCTCAGGAACGTAAGGTTGTGAGTTCAATTTCCGGCGATGCTTTATGTCCTTGAGCAAGAAACTTTATTTCACGCTGCTCCAGTCCACTCAGCTAGTAAAGATGAGTTGTACCTGTATTTCAAAAGGCCAGCCTTATCGCACTCTGTGTCACGCTGAATCTCTCCGAGAACTACGTTAAAGATACACGCGTCTCTGGAGTGTTCAGCCACTTGCACGTTAATTTCACGAGCAGGCTCTTCCGTGGATTGGACTGACTGGAACCCTCAGCGTCGTAACCGACGGAATGCCGAGTCTACACTTAGTATAACCCTTTGTCTGTCTCGTGTATTCCTTGTGACACAGGGAACATATTTCCCTGGTATCCTGGCAGATATTACACGTTTTTTTTTTTTCAAATACCAGAGTAACTTGGAACTTATGAAAGAAAAGCTTCATGTTAATCAGAACTTATGAAACGAGCTAACTAAAAAAATGGAAACCAGCATGGATGTTTAGGACAAACTCGGGAAGATACTGTGTACAGGCAAAGTGTTAAATATAGTCCTCACTAACTCACATGAAACTAAAGAAAACCATGTGACGATAGAGGGGAGAGCTAAAATTACTGTTTGTTTCTTTATCTGCATTAATGGAAGGTTGAATTGACTGATGTTTGATTTTTATTTTCGTTTCTTTTTTTTTTTGTTCATTCGTAATTCTTTATAAATGGAAGTGAGTAAATATCTCGTGACCGAATACTTCGTGCATGTTTTATTCTGAATAATTCAGGTCGGTATTAGTGTATTATATTCTCGTGCGTTACCATTTTAGGGATGTAGTTGATAGTTTGTAAAAATTAGTCATCTTACTACATAGCTGTCTCCATTTTTTTTTCCTGAGCAAAACACACACAGGTGTGTGCGCGCACGTCCGAACTGACAAGCGTTTTACAGTATCAGACGAAAAGCCCTACGTTCTGAGTTCTAATTCCTCCGAGATCAACTTTAGCTTCCATCATTATGGGCTTGATGAAATACAGATCAAGGATGATGGATTGGCACAAATCGTCAGCGCATCAAATGTGATTCCATGCAGTATCTGTTCCGACTTTGTATATTCTGAGATCAAATACCACCTCATCAACTTGAATGATAGACTTAAGCTTTTGCACGATTAAACATCGTCACATAGTCCTTGGAACAGTGCCGTCGTAAGGCATGGGCAGTTACCCAGGACTGCACAGTCCAGGGGCCCGATTCAGGTCTATGTATGCTGCGGCATACATAGATCAGTAAATTCTCTTGCACGGGGTCCTATAGGGCCCGGTACGTTGATTTTCCTGGGAGACAAAAATGCTGCCAAAACGGTCGTGTCTTAGTGGTGGGGGAGGTTTTAGCGGTATCCACTTCGTTGCTTGCGTTGAGATCAGATATCCAGTTTGAGGATATATTCCTTTCCTCTCTCTCCCTCTCGCTAATTTCGAAATTCTTGAAAGGGTCATGAGCAATACTCTTCCCTCCTAAGAAAAAAAAATACTGCTCTCCCTATTTCCCAAGAATTTAGGGCTCTCCTACCTTATGTAGTTAATGTTAACATTTTTAATAAACTTCAAACATTTAAGAATAACGACGCCAAGAAGGAAACATTAGTTTGGTAACTAATATAGAATTTCGATAAGCAGGAGAAAAAACTCGGGATATAGAACATGTTTCGGTCTTGGCTTGTTAGGTCTCCTCAGTGAAGCATAAATTTCACTATTTTTGGCAAAGTAGGTGTTGAGAGAATCACTAACTTAATGTACAATACCATACAACAATAGGTGCGAAAAGTTAAAATAATAAAATATTGAGGTTAATTATTCTGAGACGCTATTTGCACAAGAACAATATTTAAGTTGAACGACGAATTTATTTATTTTTGTTTTAAATTTGCTAA
Organism: Octopus sinensis; assembly: GCF_006345805.1. Lineage (NCBI taxonomy): Eukaryota > Metazoa > Mollusca > Cephalopoda > Octopoda > Octopodidae > Octopus > Octopus sinensis. The sequence goes on from NC_042998.1 coordinate 95,362,194, forward strand.
TGTTGACTTTTCCTCGCCACATAATCATTTATAATTATTACTGTTCAATCGCTCTGCATTAAATATCGCAACACTTTCTTAACCATTTTTTTACATGATGACATTTGAGAGAAAGATAATCTCAATAAGTTAATAGATTACATCACGTCGATCGAATTAATAAAGCTATAAACGACTATATTTTTTATCAAATTATTAAGAGTGCTAATTGGTCGGCGTGTTTATATTATTTTTTGAACTGTATTGTAATTGTTTTCATTTACTTGAATAAAGACTGAAAAAAAAAAAAGACTATCTCAGTTGCAATCCGCAAGTTCTTAATATCCCAATCTACAATTCCACTATTTTAAAATACCATAAAAACGAACGTTATCAAAATTCAGCTTAATTCCAGTTCCAGGAAAATTTGATGATGGGGATGAGTAATATGATTCAAGATTATCTGGATACATGCTGAAGTGTCTCTTGGTTAATGAAATCCGTTTACAGTAAGTAAATAGTTATTTTTCATAACTAGGCCGTCGCTGAAAATAAGTAGAGACCTTCAAAATAAACAACATTTTAGCTATTAGACTAAAGGAAAAGTTTAGTGGCAGATGTAGGAAATCGTCATGTGCAGTGAGAATCAGAATGATAATATACATCAGTTATTATCAGTCGGTAAATTATATCAGCACATATCAGCAAATTGCTGAATTTGTAAAGAATAGTCACAAACTCTAACGAGTCACAAGTCTTCTAACGCTAATAAAGTGTCATGAACACACATTCATCTGAAAAACGTTCTTTAACGAAGAAATACAACAGCGATTAGCGTATTCACGTTCTAATCTGCTAGAATGTATAAAGAATGAATATTTATGTTAATCCCTTGCTTTTAATGTTCTAAAGGAAAAGAAATGAATTCAATGTGACTTTATGGTAAGTTGAAAAACAATGGAATCACAGTTGTCAATCCCCTTCCTTGCATTAAGCTCCAGGAATCGAAACCACAATCTTACGATCATGAGTCCAACACCCTAACCACTAAGCCACGCGCCTCCAGCATGAGTAAAAGGAAGTAGCTAATACTAATAAGGACTCTCCAGTACGAAATATTCGAAGAGACAGAAATATTGGCGTTCATAATGCAAAGAATTGATTTTTATTTGTCCACAAGGGACTAACACAGAGGGGACAGCACAAGGGGTCGAGGTAATTCACCGAACCAATGAAGAAACAGTTAAAAATTTTATGATATATATTTTAACGAATGATAAATATGAAGTGAGAGGTCCGATATGACCCCACAGACCACATTCCACCACTGAACCTTTTCAGAATCTTTGTCCTCCCTTAAGGTGACACGTTCACTCTCAACATATATGCCACTATCTTCCATTTTTTCTCGTATATACTTAGTGGATGGCAACTCCTCTCCAACCCTATTTTTCCCTTGAGTTGGGAAACCGAAAAGTTTACCAGCCCCTGGCTGGAGATGAAGTCGCCTGTCACTACTCCTTTCATGCGAGGCTTCCACACAACCTCTTTTGCAATCGCAACCACAGCAATAAAGCAGACCTTCCCTTTGCTTTTCAGAGAGGCCGGTAGAACAATCTTTATAATTGACTCGGAAGAAAACTGTATCCTTCCTAAACGTGACAGCAGGTATACAACATAAACCTACAACTCCGATAGTTTCTGACATTGCACAATAGCGTGCAGAACAATTTCACTGCTCTGGGCAAATGGGCTGGCATGAAGAGCCGTGCCTGGCGAGTTTATCTCGAACTGGTATGGCTCCTCGGTAACATCGCCGAACCAGGGACTTTTGGAAATTATCCAACCTGTTTTGATCCGTGTGTGTGTGTGTGTGTGTGTGTGTAGTATAATTTGCATGGCACATTGTTCCATATACATAAATGAATTATTATTATATTGCCAAAACAATGCAATGATACAGATTGTTTTACCTGGAATTTCTATATTTTAGAGCTAGGACCATCTTAATTAAAATAGCGTCTTATATTCTCAAGTTCCCAATATTTCTTTTTGCAGTTTCAATGAACACCTGGATATCTTCGTTGTGGAATTTCCGTAAGTGCTTTCTGACGGAAAAAAGCATTAGAACAGAGTTGTTCTTTAACCCGTATATGTACCTGTAGTTTCTTTTATTCTCAAGTTCCTAATATTTCTTTCTGTATCTTCTATGAAAACCTGGATGTCATGTGTGTGACATTTCCGTAGGTGCTTTTCGATGGAAGAGACATTAGCATAGAGGTGTTCTTTAACCTATATATGTACTTGTTTGATGATATTTCCAATGTAGAATTCATTACATTTGCTAAGCGAGGTTCTTAACAACAAAGTTATGCCTGCGCCTGTATAAGAAAAATACCGTGTTTTTACTTAAAAATAAGTGCCAGTATCGGATGCTGAAACCTGACGAACAAATTTTCTAAAGAAAGTAAATAAGTACAAACCACCACCATGAGTGTGAAACAGTGAATCTGAAAACATTATGAAAAACATTAAAAGCGGGGGAAGATGAAACGATCAGGTTTTTCCTTGAGAAGTCAGTGATCTCAGAGTTGTCATGAAATGAAGAAGTGTGTCTGCAGGAAAAGGGACGTGGTTTACAGGTGGCACTCTTAGAGATGTTCCTCTTAGAAATGTGACTCTGTTTCATATTCCAAGGTATACTGGCTTTATTTTCTATGGAAAATTTACTTGTGGATTTTGTGCTTGGCTACACTTGTGGAAATTTTAAGGTTTAGTGAAAATTTTTATATTTGGTGTATCGATGTAATTTTCCACGCTGAATCTCAGGAGATAATTTACTTTTCCCATAAAAAAGTGTTTTTAAAGTTACAGAGGTTTAAAGTTTGATAATTTTTATCCAGTAAGAAAACAGGATCTGCTTGTTATTGAAACACATACTTTGCACTGGTTTTACTTACTTTGGGGACTTTCTCTTCGGCTATCGAAAGAGTATGCAAGTTCCACTTCCGGCATTTGGATAAAGAAGCTTCAGATTGGCCAAAATTATCAAAAAAAATCCGTAACATTTTTAAGAATTATTTATTTCTGCTTAAATAAAATGCTTGATTTTTGTAATTAGTATGTGAAACTGCATCAGTATAGAAATTTTGAACAAAATCGTACATAGCAAACTCAATGGCAAAGATCCTATTTATGTCATGAATTCATTCATCCACTTACTCTCTCTCTCCCTCTCTCTCTCTCTCTCTCCTCTCTCTCTCTCTCTCTCTCTGTGCATACTTTCAGTTGCCCCACTGTGTCACAGACGCATCTGAATGATCTCAGTTGTAAATGGAAGTTAACTTATCTAAAGAATTAATCAGATATTCATTATGTTACAAAATGATATAGTTGTAATTAGTGTAGTAAGGTTTTGTGGGCACTGAATTCACCAGCAGCAGTAGCGGTTGTGGTGGTGGTGGTGGTGGTGGTGGTGGTGGTGGTACTAGTAGTAGTAGTAGTAACAGTGGTAGTTGTAGTAATAGTGTTATATGATTTATTTATTTTTTTTTGTTCAGTTATGATTTATTTTTAGCGGGTCATGTGTTGCGAGGAGGAGGAAAATGAATTAATCCTGTCAACTCTCAAAACAAAATAAATAAATAAAGGGACTGATTTAATGAGAGCATGAGTGAGTGACACACAAAAAAAAAAAACTTCAGATTTGTTGCTTGTTATCCATCCATATATAGTAAGCAATTTAGGTCACGATGAAGACAGCATGTGGGTAGTTTTTTTAATATTTTTTTTATATTCAATTCATGTATATATTTTTCTTTTTGTGTGAATGTCTTGGCGTTTTAAAGCAGCATCATATTCAGTATCAGGTTGATAAGCAACTTGTCTGCTTTCCTTCGTATTTCAAACATCATATTGAATTACTACTTAGCCTACTTCCAGCAACGTCGTTCTTCCTTTATACTCAGGCGAAAATAACAAGTGTTAGTCTTGTAAATGCCATTATCGTAAACATTGCTATTGTTTCATAGTCTTCTGTTTTCTGTAATTTCTACTTCATTTATTTTTAGGGGTGTGGAAGGACAATTTAAGGTGAAACAAGTTGTATGAAGCAGTGGTCCCCAAATACCGGGGCGCAAACCGGTACTGGGCCGGGAATCATTTGGTCCCTGACTGCACAGAAAAGATTAATTTTTAATTTTATTTCTATTTCTTTGACTATTGCAGTCTGCAAGATGTTTTTGCATTATATAAATGTAAAATATAAGTATGTTATATTTCGGGATGGTAATTTGTTTTTTCTTTCTCAAATACACACTATATATTCGTTCTTTTCTCGTTTATTAATGGGTACTTTTTGGTTATCTCACCCGCATTTAAAAAATGGGTTTCTCACCCTACCCCGTTTTACGAGAAATATAGGTACTTTTGGTTATCTCCTTCAACTAAAAAAATTGTTCAACCCTCAATAAAATAAAACAAAAAAAATGTAAAAAGTGAAGAGGTGAAAATCGTTTTGAATCTCTCTTTACTCTTTTACTTGTTTCACTCATGTGACTGTGGTCATGCTGAAGCACCGCCTTCAGTCGAGCAAATCGGCCCCATGACTTATTCTTTGTAAGCCTAGCACTTATTCGGCTTTAGTCGGCCCGAGGCTATAGTAGAAGACACTTGCCCAAGGTGCCATGCAGTGGGGCTGAACCCAGAACCATGTGGTTGGTAAGCAAGCTACTTACCACACAGCCACTCCTACGCCTAATCTGATAATATTTTTATAACAAATCTATAGCATACCTATTTAGGAGGCCAAACGTCAACAGTGTGTTGAAGTATTGAATTAAAAGGATCTCACTCTCTTCCAATCTCTTGTCGCCATATTAACTCGATTTTTTAGTGGGGCGATAACCCAATTTTTTAATGGCAATTTTTTAATGGGGGTGTGATAACCAAAAGTACTTATTACTGTTCTTATTTTATCTTATGTTCATTGTCTGGAAATCTTTCGTCACACATGTATGACCTCTTCAGTGACCCTTTCCATCCACGTGTGTCTTCCTGCTCCGCTTAATCGATTCTGTCCTTCTGTGATACAGAGTGGATTAAGCGGAGCAGGAAGACACACGTGGACGGAAAGGGTGACTGATGAGGTCATAGATATATGACGAAAAGGAACTATTCATGTACAGATTTTTTTAATTAATTTTTTAAAACTAAACACTTTGAAATTTCTGGTACTGGTGGAATGTGTCACGTAGAACAGGATATATTCTTAACGTTTTTGACAAAGTTTTGTATTTTAGAAGTTATTTCGTGTTAAAGTTGTCGCATTTGAGTAATTTTAACCAATCAATGACGTGTATTCACCTGAAGAAAATTACTGTTGCTGTTTGCGAACAACTTCCGGGTCCATTGACAAAACGATGAATCTTGGTCAACAGAAAAATTTAAACTGAAAATCTCCGCTAACGTATCCATCTATCTGTCTGTCTGTCTGTCTGTCTGTCTGTCTGTCTGTCTGTCTGTCTGTCTGTCTGTCTGTCTGTCTCTCTCTCTCTCTTCTCTCTCTCTCTCTCTCTCTCTATATATATTATATATATATATATATATATATATAATATAGAGAGAGAGAGAGAGAGAGAGAGGGGTAGAAGTTACAGAGTGACAAAGGCCAAATTCGTGTTTGATAAGTGCCAATACACGAAACTCTCAGCTTTTGGTTTACTCTATAAATTCTGCCGATGATATATATATATACATATATATATATGTGTGTAAAAAAATCTCATCACGCAATCGAACCAATGAAAGAGCCTCTACCTGGTCGCTCGACATGCTAAAATAGTAGCCAAAGTATCCCCCCTACCTAAATCACACGCCCATTGTACGTAATGTCCTAGATTATCCATAACAAGACGGTTTACTGAAGGCTGGAATGTCTTTGATGATAAGTTTGCTGTATCAGGATTGATCTGAAGCTAAATAAGAACAAAATTATTACTGAGACAGACCAACAACGCAGCCTTGTATGTGGCTGCATGACCTGCTAGAAAAAATAGCCAAACATTTTATGTACAGAATAGAAAAACCTCTGACACATTCAACCAGTATCAGAAGTTTCAAACTGCTTAAAATCTCATCACGCAATCGAACCAATGAAAGAGCCTCTACCTGGTCGCTCGACATGCTAAAATAGTAGCCAAAGTATCCCCCCTACCTAAATCACACGCCCATTGTACGTAATGTCCTAGATTATCCATAACAAGACGGTTTACTGAAGGCTGGAATGTCTTTGATGATAAGTTTGCTGTATCAGGATTGATCTGAAGCTAAATAAGAACAAAATTATTACTGAGACAGACCAACAACGCAGCCTTGTATGTGGTTGCATGACCTGCTAGAAAAAATAGCCAAACATTTTATGTACAGAATAGAAAAACCTCTAACACATTCAACCAGTATCAGAAGTTTCAAACTGCTTAGTTAAAAAAAATTAATAAAAAAATCTGTGACTTAGATTGACAAGATCCGTGAATCTACTTTCGTACAACACTGGGTATTAGCCATAATATGTACCGAATTCCCGTAACATTTTCTATTTATTTCATACGAAAATCTGAATAAATTACGCTAGTCAAGGGAATCCCAATATTTGGAATATGGATACTTGCTATCTTTTATTCTTTCAACTTTTCCTTAACCTTAGCTGCTTCATCATTCAGTGAAAAATATTGTTTTAACCACAGGTTAAGCTCTGGTTGTAATGGATCTGTGAGGAAAGGCGTTCCAGCCATGACCATTTTATCTTATTCTTTTCTAGAAGTAATGAATTCCTAAGTGGACATTATTAAATAATATAAACTTGTATTATTATTTTTTTTTCTTGAAGACGGAAATTTCATTTTCCTTTTTGTCAGGAAGATTTGGTTGCTCTTTCTAGCAACTCGAGCAGTCAGGTAAAAGCTCTCTCTTGTTGCCTCGTCTCCTTCCCTTCGTCACTTGCTGTTTAGACCCGAGTTGGATCTGATCGAACAGATTCAAAGATGTCCCAACTGTGACTATTCCATCTTTCTTCCCAAACATAATGGACTCTACGTGTATATCACAGGATAGAAGTTTTTCTATTCTGTATATAAAAGTTTGGCTATTTTTTTCTAGCAGGTCATGGAACAACATACAGGTTCCGGCGTTAATCTGTCTCAGTAATTATTTTGTTGTTATTTAGCCTCAACTCAGCCCTGATACAACAAACTTATCATCAAAGACATTCCAGCCTCCAGCAACCGTCTTTTTAGGGATAATCCAGGACATTACGTACAAAAGGCGTGTAATTTAGGTAGGAGGGTACTTTGGCTGCTATTTTTAGCGTGTCGAACGACCAGGTAGAGGCTCTTTCATTGGTTCGATTGCGTGGTGAGATTTTTTTTTTACACATATATGTATGTATATATATCATCGGCAGAAGTTATAGAGTAAGTGAAAAGCTGAGAGTTTCGTGTATTGGCACTTATCAAACTCGAATTTGGCCATTGTCACTCTGTAACTTCTGCCTATTATTAATGTGTGTGTGTATACACACAGACAGACAGACAGACAGACAGATAGATAGATAGATAGATAGATAGATATAGATAGATAGATAGATAGATAGATAGATAGATAGATAGATAGATAGATAGATGGACACATATGTGTTGCTTTAAAAATATCTCTGGTTATTAAAGAAGGGTTTTGTTAGCGGAGATTTTCAGTTTAAATTTTTCTGTTATCCAAGATTTATCGTTTTGTCTATGGAGCGGACAGTTTTTGTTCGCAAACAGCAGCAGTAATTTTTTCAGGTGAATACACGTCATCGATTGGTTAAAATTACCCAAATGCGACAACTTTAACACGAAATAACTTCTAAAATACAAAATTTTGTCAAAAACGCTAAGAGTAAACCCGTTCTACGTGACACATTCCACCAGTATCCGAAATTTCAAAGTGTATAGTTAAAAAAAAATTAATTAAAAAATATGTGCATGAAATGGAATAAATCCGACGAAAGATTTCCAGAACAGTAATAAACGAATGAAGAACGAATGTATAGTACGTGTGTTTATTCAGGGTAAAAAATTAACATCCTGAAATATAACAATATCTGTTTCAACACACGGTTTCATATCAGGATCTTGCAACACAAAGTCATAAACGTAAGAAAATATAACTACTATATATGTGTTATATATGTAATAAATGAAGGTAGCGAGCTAGCAGAATCGCTAGAACGTCGGGTAAAATGCTTACTGGTATTTCGTCCGTCTTTAATGCGCTTGGTTCAAATTCTGCCGAGGTTGACTTTACCTTTAATCCTCTCAGGGTCGATAAGTGTCAGCTGAGCACTGGAGTCGATGTAATCGACTTACCCTTCCCCCAAAATTTCAGGCCTCATGCTGACCAGAGAAAGGGTATATAATAATTGAATCATATACAGTAATCCCCCGACATAATGCGGTTCACCTGTCGCAGTTTGTTATTTAAACTTACGTCGATTCCTCTGTGGTGTTGTTTTGCATTTATAATAAACTAAATATATACAAATTATAAACATAATTTTAAAAAATACAGTGCTGTTTCTTATTTCTTTATTGCCCACAAGGGGCTAAAAACAGAGGGGACAAACAAGGACAGACAAACGGATTAAGTCGATTATATCGACCCCAGTGCGTAACTGGTACTTATTTAATCGACCCCGAAATGATGAATGGCAAAGTCGACCTCGGCAGAATTTGAACTCAGAACGTAACGGCAGACGAAATACGGCTACGCATTTCGCCCGGAGTGCTAACGTTTCTGCCAGCTCGCCGTTTCTGCTTCTACTTCGCGGATTTTCACCTATTGCGGGAGGTGGGGTGGAACGTAACAACCGTGATAATCGAGGGAATACTGTACTATGCGCTTTATTGTTTTCATTATGCGCATAATCTCCCGATCCGTGGGAAAACTATGTTGTATGAAACCAGTTGGTGGTGTAAAAAAGGGCGGAGACTACTGGTATAAAAGACAAATGCATAAAAGACAAATCTCGGCCCTTCAAACTCGTGATGCAGTTTATATGAGCATTCTTTCACTCTATGTAGCAATTACGGAGGAGCGTATCAAGTGATATACCGTTACGCTTTAATTTCTTTTTTTCGTGATCCATGCTTATTATTTATAACTAGCTGACCCCCTGCCGTCAAAAATGGCGGCTAATTGTAGTATTTTATATATAAATATGGATGGTAAATCAGATTAATACACTTGTCAATGTTATCTAATGGTTGTCTTTTGAAATGTGACATCGATCAGCATTTGTTACTGAAAGAACGCAAGTTCATACATACAAACATTCACATACTTCCCTTGTACACGCACACACATACACACGTATACTCACACAGTTGAAACGCTCCCATTACTAGTTTGCCATCACCCCTTCCTTCCTTATTCATCTATCACTCCTTCCTTTTTCATTCATATGTTGTGACGGAGAAAAACACAAGCGTATTATTATAGTAGATGCTTGCTATTCCTCACTGGACTGAGGTCATGCTGGGGCACCGCCTTGAAGGGTTTAGTCAAATAAATCGACCCCAGTACTTTAAAGTCGGATACTAACTGTATCGGCCTCTTTTGTCAAACTGCTATTTTAAGGGGAAGTAAACAAACCAATACCGGTTGTCAAGCAGTAGTGAGGGATAAACATTGAGATATACAAACACATATTTATATGACTGGATTCCACACAGTTTCCTTCAACCAAATTCACTCACAAGACATTAGTCGGTCTGGAGCTATAGTATTGGTCGGCCTATAATCATAGCAGAAGACACCTGCTCAAGACGCCGCCGCGCGGTGGGACAGAATACGATACATCATGGTTGCTAAGTGAGCTTCTTAACCACACAGCCATGCCTGCACATGCTAATTTATTTAGTCTGCTGCTGAGCTGATGAAGTATCGTGATGGTTACGTGATTATTATGCCAGAAATTATCAGCATGCAATTTACATTACGAAGCAACGATTAATAATTGCCAATGGAAAAATATAACTTCGGTCACCAAGTCAAAGATAATATTAATGTTACCAAAATTTGTGAACTGGAAAAACTTGAAAGAAGACTGATGGGATATATTGCTCTAACTAGTAGAGAATAAACACAAAGGCACACACACACAGACGCACACACACACACACACATTCTTTCCCTTCGTCTTTCTCGCTTGTATATTCATATATATATGGCTAGCCTTCACAGTTTCTCTCTACCAAATCCACTTACTGGACTTTGGTCAGCCCGTAGCTATTGTAGAAGACACTTGCCGAAGGTGACGCGCTGTAGAACAGAACTCGAAACTACATGGTTGCGAAATGATAACTGCGCCTATGTTTGAGAAATATTTACAGCTCGGTAACTCAGCGTTTTTTCATTTTTCTCTTTGGTTTCTTTTCAGCAGTTTAATATGTCGAAAAATGCATCATCCCCAGACTACCGTCTCTAAAGCAAGTATGTATTTCTTTACTACCCACAAGGGGCTAAACACAGAGGGGACAAACAAGAACAGACAAACGGATTAAGTCGATTATATCGACCCCAGTACGTAACTGGTACTTAATTTATCGACCCCGAAAGGATGAAAGGCAAAGTCGACCTCGCCGGAATTTGAACTCAGAACGTAGCGACAGACGAAATACGGCTACGCATTTCACCCGGCGTGCTAACGTTTCTGCCAGCTCGCCGCCTTTCTAAAGCAAGTATGGAAGGGAAAGATGGTAACAATTTAGAAAAAATTTGAGAGAAATGTTGATTATATGACAAAAAACAATAGAAATGACGAGAAGAGCTGAGACACGGGCATTGAGTTGGCTTAGCGTATTACAAGCTTACTATTTCAGAGGAGACAGTTTCAATAACTATTCAGCAAACAGTTTTAGGCAAAACTGCAGATAGTAGGGTGGTCTTAAAAGACCAAGAGCGTCAGGTTCAGTATATGCAGCAAATTTAATGTGGTGTGATGGTGAGGGAGTGTGACGGACGGGGAAAGCGGAAGTGGGGCTTGCAGGGTTTGCAGGGCGCATGCGCCGGCGGAAGCGGAAGTGACAGGCAGAACGCACGTGCAGCATCGAGCAGTTGACTCAGACACGACGAAGACACGACACGAGCGAGTTGGCTAAAGGCGATCCAGGTTCATCTCCGACTAGGTAAGACCCAATTACATTCCATTCCTTCCTTGTTCTGTTGTACTCTTTTCACCATTCATACTACAAGCTATTTCGGCAAATAATCACTGGGACCGGCAAATAATCACTCGGTTTCGTAAAAATAAAAATAGAAAAATTATGCAGAGTGCTATGGTTTCACGCGAGCCTATAACACCGTTTTGCGGCGACACCGATGTGGTCGCTTGGTTGAAGAGGGTGAAGTTGGTGGCGAAGCTCCACGGTATAGCTGACCTGGCGAGTTTTATGCCGTTGTATTTGGATGGCCCGGCGTTGGCATTATATTTAGAGATGGAGGAGACGGACCAACTCAGCGCAGATAAAGTAGAAATCCGACTTATGGAGGCCTTCGCGGAAGGAATGTTTGAAGCGTACGCTCGGCTGGGTAGAATGAGATGGACTGGGCAACAGGTGGACGTGTTCGCCGGTGAGCTTAGAAGGTTGGCTAAACTGGCGGGATATGAGGGAGAGTCGCTGGAACGGACGGTTAGGTTAGCGTTCGTGACCGGCTTTCCCGACATCATGTCGGTCGAGCTACAGAAGCTCCCGAACGTGCGTTCGATGCCGATGGCCGATATCATATCGCGGGCACGTGTACTGGTTTCGTGCAGCAGGTTGACGTCGGTAGCAGCGACTGTAACGTCGAAAAGTGGCCCAGCTAGGAGCAGCGGAGAGGGGCTGAGGAAAGAACGCGTGCGATCGTTCAAAGGACAGTGTTTCCGGTGCCAAAGCCCACACATGGCCCGTGACTGCGCGTCGCCCAAGCCTGAAGTGATTTGCTACCGGTGTCGAGAGCCAGGGCATGTAGCCAGCGAGTGTCTGCGGGGAAACGGACCGCAGGAGACTACTGCGCCGGTAGTTGTCCCTTTGGATTAGTAGCGGCGCGTTTATCATCGTTACCTGTGGTCGACGTTCTGGTGAAGGGGAAGATGTCGCGAGCCCTGGTGGACACGGGCTGTACGACGACCCTGATGACCACAGAAGTGGCAGAGACGTGGAGTGGAGGAAGTGGAGGAAGCAGTGTTAGGGCAGTTGACGGAAGAGAAGTTCACTGCGAAGGGGTTACGGATGCGCAGATTGTGGTGCAGGGACTACAGCTGACGTTGCGAGCAATTGTGGTTGGTCACTTGGTGGACGAGATCGACGTGATGGTGATGGGGATGGATGCAATCACCCGTTTGGGAGGTGTCACCGTCAACGAGGCTGGCGTAACGTTTGGGTTAGCGGGGAAACCGTGTAGGGCGAGACCGCGCACCGACGACAACCGTGAGGAAAAGGATGCGGCGCACACAATTGAAGACCAGGATTTTCGGGCTGTCTTTGATGGCGAGAGGTGGACAGTGGAGTGGCATGGAAGGGAGAGCCCCCGATGTTAAAGAATAAAGTGGGCTGCTATCAGCATACTCTAAAAGGAGATGCCAGAAGTGAGTTCGAGGGGGAGGTGGAGCGGTGGATTAAGGAGGTCATACTGATCCCCAGGGAAAAAGAAGAGAGCGGAGTCCTGCCACTGATAGCGGTGATACAGCCCACAAAGCGTAAGGTCAGGCCAGTGCTCGACTTCCGAGAGCTGAATGACCACGTGTCGTGTCATACAGGCGGCGAGGCCACGGATGTCTGCGGAGACACCTTGCGAGGGTGGAGGCAGACGACGGGGGCCTCCACGATTGTCGATTTAAAGTCGGCATACCTTCAGGTGCATGTGGCTGAGAAACTATGGAAGTACCAGCTCGTCAGGTATAGGGGCCGGACGTACTGTCTGACCAGGTTGGGATTCGGGCTGAATTCAGCGCCGAAGATTATGGCAACAATTCTCAAGGCCATCCTGGGGAAGGTGGACAGAGTAAAAAGGGCCACCAATTCATACATCGACGACATTCTGGTGGATGAAACCGTGATACCAGCAACGGAGGTCATAGGCCACCTGAAGAGTTTGGGACTGATCGCCAAGCCGCCAGAGGCTATGGAGGGAGGTGCTGCACTGGGCCTCAAGCTATGGAGAGACAAGGCCGGCGCCTTGGTGTTCCGGCGAGGGAATGAGGTCCCTGAACTGGGCGCCAGCATGAGTAGACGGGAACTGTTCTCTGTGTGTGGGAAGCTGGTGGGACACTACCCGATTGCAGGCTGGCTCCGGACAGCATGTAGCTTCATCAAGAGACGAGCCGAAGGAGTGAAGTGGAATGATAAAGTGGGGGAGAGGACAATCGACATGATGCAGGAAGTCTTGGTCAGAGTAGGAGCAGAGGACCCAGTGAGGGGGCAGCTGGTATGTTCCCAAATCAAAGAGCGGAATCGTATGGTGTGACGCCAGTAGCATCGCAATAGGGGTTGTCTTGGAAGTGGGAGGTGTCACGGTGGAAGATGCGGCCTGGCTCAGGAAGATGGATGACTGCAATCATATCAACGTGGCGGAGTTGGATGCCGTGCTGAAGGGGGTGAACCTAGCCTTGAAGTGGGGGTTGCACACCATAGAAATCAGGACTGATTCGGCCACTGTACTTGGTTGGGCGACAGCAGTCATCACCGATGAGAGGAGGGTGCGGACCAAAGGGGCTGCAGAGATCCTGGTAAAGCGTCGATTAGGAATACTGCGTGAACTAACCACTGAGTTCAATCTGAAGCTGAGCGTGATCTTTGTGCCTTCTGAGAAGAACAGGGCAGACGTCCTGACCAGGGTAAAGCGAGCCTGGTTGAAGGTGCCAGAGGAATGCGAAGCAGGATGTAGCTGCAGTATGCCGTCTGAGCGACTCGGAGTTACGGAGACTGCACCACATGCATCACATGGGTGTGGACAGGACATTGTTCCTAGCCAGAAAAGTTGACTCGACGTAACAAGACGGAGCGTGCAGAGAGGTTAGCAGTTGTGACAGGTGCCAGTCCATCGACCCTGCTCCGGTCGTGCATGAAGCGGGAAGTATTCCAGTGGACCAGGACTGGAGACGACTGGCGGTGGACATAACACACTACCGGCAGGGGACATACCTCTCAATGGTTGACTGCGGACCGGGGCGGTTCGCCATATGGAGGGAGATGAAGTCGGGAACCGCAGAAGAAATTGTGAAAGTGTTGAATGAGATATTCCTGGAACGAGGCCCCGTGGATGAACTGCTTCTGGACAACGGCACTGCATTTCGCTCGGATGTGCTGAGAGAAATGCTTGATGAGTGGAAGGTCAACCGCTTCTTCAGGGCGGCATACCGGCCAAGTGGAAACGGGGTGTGGAAAGGCATCATCGTACCATCAAGGCCATGGCAGAGAGGGGTCACATTTCACCAGTCGAGGCCGTGTTTTGGTACAATATGTCGCCCAGATCAGGACAGGCTGAGGAGTCGGTGCCACACAGGGCAATATTCAGGTACGAGTGGAGGCATCCGTGTACTACATCAATGCGACCCGGGGCAGAGGAAGAGCACGCCTTCGTACAGGTCGGGGAGGAAGTCTGGGTAAAACCCCCAAACGCACGGTGTACATCGCAATGGGGAAAGGGGACAATAACCTCCGTAAATTCAAAGAATAACATCTCGGTCGATGGTATGCCACGTCACGTTTTGGACATACGGAGGATTGTCCATGCCCCAGAGGATGGGACAAGCAGCAGTGGGCAAGACGAAAACAACAGACAGGATGACGAGGTCGGCAGCAACACACCAGAAACAAGTCCTAGGGTCGCACTGCGACCACATGGGAGCAGCACCCTCCTCCCTGGTTGGCTGATTATGAAACCAGTTTCAGGTGCGGGAGCGAGTGAGGAAGCCGGTTCAGTGCTCTATAGATCAGGGGGGCGTGTGGTGTGATGGTGAGGGAGTGTGACGGACGGGGAGAGCGGAAGTGGGGCTTGCAGGGCTTGCAGTGCGCATGCGCCGGCGGAAGCGGAAGTGACAGGCAGAACGCACGTGCAGCATCGAGCAGTTGACTCAGACACGACGAAGACACGACACGAGCGAGTTGGCTAAAGGCGATCTAGGTTCATCTCCGACTAGGTAAGACCCAATTACATTCCATTCCTTCCTTGTTCTGTTGTACTCTTTTCACCATTCATACTACATTTAATACTTTGTGTTTATTCAGAAGTTGAAAATGACGGAGTGTTGCAAGATTGTTTCCTAGAGGCGTTTAATGATGTCTTTTAGAGGAGATGGGCTGTCAAACATCCATTGCAGGTTGCTTTTGTGGTTTCTGTTTATAACTGTGCATGTCCGTCGGGTGGCCAGTAATAAAGTCACAGGAGAAAAAGTTACAAGAAAGAAGTCACAGAAAAGAAGACACGATGCTAATTATATTTTATACGAGCAAAACGACCCCCGTCCAATGGACAGTGCTGAATCATATCTGCTGAATAAAAAGCAATCAGTGTTTTCTTTTCATTAAAAAATAATTAAGCATGCCTTTATTTCAAAAAAAGTTTTGGTTTTGTCAAACGAAGTTAAGGCAAAAAGAAAACTTCTTGAGAAACCAAATAGTCTTTCCTGCCTTCATGCCAAGTTTGGAGAAAATATCTCTTTTGCATCTTACTTTTTTGGCCTCTTAAATATACTGCATTTTGTGGCATTATTTCAAGCCAGCCAGCTTTTTTTGCGCAAATTGCACGTGCATTTTTCTTACGTTCGCGTAGTATCGATCGCAACAGCTGGTATACTTGCGCGTACAAATACACGTTCCCACGGTTTTATCGATCGCATTCTCACCTGGAATCGAGTTTTGTAATTTTTTCAAGACTTATACACGCCCTGATACCATCGGTATCTACATATCAAATTTGAGCGCAATCGGATGGAGGGTGTCCGAGATCCTAGAAGACACACACACAGACAGACAAAACCGATTTTATATAATAGATATGATGAAATTACATGTGAAAAAAAAATCACGTTTTGTTCGTATCTTAAGCACAGTAAGCTTACATAATATCGTGGCATTACATGTATATTCCATGTTTTTAATGTTGATGATTAAGACGAATATTCCAGCCGAGGCCACGAAGGAACTCTTCCACAGTCTTGTGGTCGTCTCGTCGATGTCATCAGTGCAAGGAATGTTGAGAGTGAAGTATAGCACGATCTGTATAAGAATGTGGACGTGTGTGTGTGTGTGTGTGTGTGTGGTGTGTGTGTGTGTCTGTACGCAGTGATATTGGGTTTAGCCTGAAGAAAGAGGGTGTACCTATGGCCTTTGTAGAATTTCTGACACAGAGAAAATCGTTGCAGTTAATGTTTGTTTAAACATTATTGCTCTTAATGCTTTTATCTACCTCTACAACGTTGTATCCTTTTGTGTATATGCTTATTTGTTTCGCTATTTATCGATTAGTCCGTCTTATCTAAAATTAACTTGGTGCAAAGAATCTTAGTACAAAATGCTTTCTTAACAACGCAGCCTTCAAACTCTGTTTGTCTCTATTTCTCTTTCTCTCTCTCTCTCTCTCTCCTCTCTCTCTCTCTCTCTCTCTCTCTCTCTCTTCCCTACCCCAGCAACTTTATCCGTACACCATGTAAACAACATCGAAATGGGTCAACGTTAAGGTTCAAGTAATGTGTGTGATACCGATGGTTAACCTATTGATAGAATCAAATATGAGAATTTGACAGCTGGTGTCGTTTACCAAGGACATTTAGAGTACTTCGTTTGTTGCCTTGTTTTGATCTTTCTTGATACAAATATTGTTACTACAATAGTCTTGTTGGAAATTAGAGATCTAAGTAAGCAACTATGCTTCAAATCCCTTACGCAACCAAAGCCTACACAATCCGAACAGCCCAGTGTGCTCATCTTACCTTAAGACGCTACTGCCTACAACACATAGGAAAAATCACTCATCTCACCAATAAAATCAAATTTTTTTTCTGCACATTATTGACCTCTTGCTCTTTTTTGACCAAATGATAGCATATTTTATTTTCCCTAACCGTTCTGCATACAGACGCCTTTCACATTCAACCAAACGCCAAATCCGCACTGTTTCCGTGAATACAAACTTCGTAGACATCCTTCAGTGGAGCCATTACAATCCATCCTATAACAGAGCCCCTACAAACTAGTATCTTTCAACAACTCACTAAAAAAAACAATCAAAGGAAAGCAGCCGTCATGTACTTTGAACTTTTAGTCTTGAACAACAGTTAAATCCCTTAGAATCGCACCTACAACTAGGTCTTACTATTTCTTATTTCTTTATTGCCCACAAGGGGTTAAACATAGAAGAAACAAACAAGGTTAGACAAGGAGATTAAGTCGATTACATCGACCCCAGTGCGTAACTGGTACTTAATTTATCGACCCCGAAAGGATGAAAGGCAAAGTCGACCTCGGCGGAATTTGAACTCAGAACGTAACGGCAGACGAAATACCGCTAAACATTTCGCCCGGCGTACTAACGTTTCTGCCAGCTCGCCGCCTTACTATTTCTGATGACTTGCCCCAGCAACCCCGTACATATAGCACAGATAAGAGAGCATTTTGAAGACTAGCCTCTCTCTTCAAGTTTCCAAAATACCGTGATCAATAATTAACTCTCTACAAACTAATAAGACCCACAATGAAATAAGAGATACGAATATACACATTCTAAATCGGATCCACACGGAGGTCATCCAACAGACTTGCAAATACTCGCTCCTCAAGACAACAATTTCTTGTCCACATACATATTTTCCCGTTTTGCCTAATATATCCCTACTACAATGACCATTACTTATCTGAACTAAGTAATCGCTTACCAGTTCCACACAAGCCTACCCGAAACACACTTTCTCCTTTCCTCATCACTGCTCAAGGCTTGCGCACGTCATTTCGTCTAAACCGTCTTCCTAATGGAATATGAGGCGTTTCAGTGCAACCGTTTTGGCACTGCCCGTTTAGTGTGGATGATTCTATGCTGACATATTTGACATTAAGCGTGTTAATGTTTATCTCGTTTCAGCATCTCTCTCTCTCTCTCTCTCTCTCCCTATATATATATATATATTATATATATATATATATATATATATGTGTGTATGAATAAAGGAAAAGTGCTTATGTCAATCGTATCCGATTAATAAATTGTATCTCTTTCTTCCTCTCCTCTCCCTTCTTCCCGTCTCCTCTCCCCTCTTCCCGTCTCCTCTCCCCTTCCATCTCCCTCACCTCTCTCTGCGTTTATTTCTGCACGCGCATGCGCACGCGTGGTTGCCTCCAGTTCCAAAGCGTACTCTCACCAAAAGATGTTGAATTTCCATTCAGCCGTGCTAAATCACCAGTGCCTAAACAGCCGCGCCCAATCGGCTTATTCCGCTTTTAGTGATGTCAATTCTCTGGAATTTCCTTCTCGCCTTCGTCCTCCTCAAAGATTTCGAGTTACATCCATAGGGTGGACTTGTTCACATGAGTTTCACAAGTTTCAAAAAGTCTGCAAAGGTCACAAGCACAGCCCCTTCCCCCACTCATTCCCCCCACCCTTTCCACCACCCTTTCTCCCACCCTTTCCCCATCCCTTCTCCGCGGTAAAAAAATGGGATCTAAACATGGAGAAAATTAAAAAACAAAAAGGTCATATAATTATTTCAACAAGCAGGAAACGAGATATATGGCCCCATTTACATCCACAGGGAAGATGTCGATCGAGTACGTTGCCTGAAATTACCCGGTGTGCAAATATCAGAAGACGTTTCCGGTTCTTTTCAGGCTGCAAGACAGATACCCTAAACTTAAACTTCCATGCTCTCTGTATTTCTCGTTACACTTAACACTTGGTTATTTCCATCGTTCAGTTCTCTACGCTCAACGTTAAGATTTTGATCTTTCAGAAATATAAACTGATTAAAAGCATAATTCGTTTTAGTAGTGGAGAATAAAATGGAGCAATGAAAAGGCTGCCAAGAAATTTTTTTTCATCAAGAGATACTTTACAATGTGTCTGAGAATGGGAAGTAGGAGAGAAGATATCCTCAAAGCAGAGACCTAACCGAATGCTCTCATCAATGAGATATCCGCTAAAGGTATCCGTAGTGGCGGATGGTGGTGTTAAACACAAGGCCACCTAAGGAGGTCATAGTGGAATTTGAGCTCAGAATAGTGAGAGCCGAACAAATATTGTTAGGCATCTAGTCTGACGTGCTTATAGTTTTGCTAATCTACCGCTTTGGTTGTGTGCTTTTTATCATCCCCGAAATGAAGTAAACAAAGTTAGCCTCGTAGAAAATCGAAACATAACGGGTTGCATTCTATCCGATGCTCTAACTGTTCAACCAATTCACTACCCATTGCAGATACTTTAAATATTCTCATTCTTAAGTTTATCTCTACAGATTTTCTGTAGAATTCAGAGCCAGCAATGAAAGTTACGATGTAACTAACTATCAGTGTGTCTCTGAATTCTATAGAAAATCTGCTGAGATAAAAATAACATTCGCTCTGCTAACACAAAAGTAAGGCACAATATTGACTTGTAAACCTTTGATATATTATGGTTGCAAAACGAAATACTGTGTCCTTGCTAGCAATAAATATTTATATATTCAGTTAGTTTTGTTAATTATGTTTTCTAATTTATCTTCTAAATTTGACTTCTTAGCCCTTTAAAGCTACATCGTAATGTTTATAATCCTCAGCTCCACAAGACGCAGATAAAAGGAATGAAATATTGGAAAAATACGTTAGCTGTTTTATTAAGAAGCTCGCTTTGCAACCACGTGGCTTTCGGCTCAGTTAATATTATAGATGGCAACTGTGTAGAACCTTGTGCGTATGTGTATGTGCGTTTCTTTGTGCTTGTGCCTGTTCTTCCCCACCATCGCTTGATAACCAGTGTTGGTTTGTTTACGTTTCAACCTAGCAGTTCGGCAAAAGAACGATAAAATAAATACTGGTTCAATTTATTTGACAAAACCCTCTCAGGTAGTGCCTCTACACAGCCGCAGTTCAAAGACAGAAACAGCTAAAAACATTAGAGAGAAGTATTATTATCATTTAAAAACAAATTATAATTTAGAATAATAATTATATTTTTAAAATAACAAGTTAGACAAGGGACGTTGTAGAGCCGGGGTAAGTGTCATAATCTTTGCAAATCTTTTCGATGTTGGGATAGACTCTTACAAATAGAATTACGAGTTTCCTTTATTGAACATGAAGAAAAGAATTGTTGCATATTAACGCCAAAGCATTTGGAATATCAACAATGTCGACGACGACGGTTAAGAACAACGCCCATGATAAAGAGTCAATAAATCTTTTATGTAAGCGGTGAAGAACTTTTTTAGAATTAGAGACGAATTGCATGTGCATAAAAACTTGTAGGACTCGAGAAAAGTAAAGAATTCTTTAGACCAGGGATTCTCAACCGGAGTCCATATGTCCCTCGGGGGTCCAAGTAAGCTTTTGTTGACAAAATTTCTTATATAAATTGGTTATATTTCTACAATGCATAATTTAACATTTTTTAAATACAATTATAGGCGCAGGAGTGGCTGTGTGGTAAGTAGCTTGCTTACCAACTTCATGGTTTCGAGTTCAGTCCCACTGCGTGACACCTTGGGCAAGTGTCTTCTACTATAGCCTGTATTTGGTAGACGGAAACTGAAAGAAGCCCGTCGTATATATATATATATATATATATATATATGTGTGTGTGTGTGTGTGTGTGTGTGTGTGTGTGTGTGTGTGTGTGTGTGTGTGTGTGTTTGTTTGTGTGTGTTTGTGTCTGAGTTTGTCCCCCCCAGCATCGCTTGACAACTGATGCTGGTGTGTTTACATTCCCGTGACTTAGCGGTTCGGCAAAAGAGACCGATAGAATAAGAGACCGATAGGATTACATGATTCAGTGCGACCATTAGATAGAGAATAGGAAGCCAGACATAGTCTTAATTGAGAAAGAAAACAAACTATGCTGGAGCATAGATATAGCATGCCCAGCTGACAAGATATGCGATAAAGAAGAAAAAAAGTCAAGAGATATGACAGGTTAGCTTGGGAAGTTAAGCAGTTGTGGTCGATGAAAAAGATAGCAGTAGTACCAATAGTTGTGGAGCCCTGGGAACAGTGAGCAAAAATCTCGAGAAATACGTTGAACAGATAGAGGCTGCAATAAGAGTGGAGCATTTGCTGAAAACAGCTTTGAATCGCTCGAATACTCTGGAAGGTGCTCGAAAAATAAGAGGTGAACAGCTGACACTATAGTACTTATCCAGCGTTAGAAGCTGTGCAAAGGCAATAATAATAATAATAATGATAATAATAATAATTATTATTATTATTATTATTATTACTGATACTCAATTTATCGGTCCCGAAAGGATGCAAGGCAAAGTCAACCTCGGCGGAATTTGAACTTAGAACGCAAAGACGGATGAAATTCTGCTAAGCGTTTTGCCTGGCATGCTAACGTTTCCGCCAGCTCGCCGGAAGCATGGAAATTTTGGAGGGTGCAGTGTATTGATAGTTAGCAACTGATACGGGTAGTTTATTCCATGCTAGAGCAATTCTGAACGTGAATGAATGTTTATAGAAAGGGAAGAAATGATACACGCGAGTGATTTCGGAATAAAACAAAGAGGTTCTACTATATGAAGTCAATGAATTTTACATACCATTCAAAAATTAGGAAATGAAGTCGCATTTTTTTCCATTTCCATGTCTTTTTCATCTCATCGCACTTCGATATGAAAAAAAAAATAGAAGTGGCTGTGTGGTAAGTAGCTTGCTAACGAACCACATGGTTCCAGGTTCAGTCCCACTGCGTGACACCTTGGGCAAGTGTCTTCTACTATAGCCTCGAGCCGACAAAAGCCTTGTGAGTGGATTTGGTTGACGGAAACTGAAAGAAGCCCGTCGTATATATGTAGCTATATATGTATGTGTGTGTATATGTTTGTGTGTCTGTGTTTGTCCCCCCAACGTTGCTTGACAACCAATGCTGGTGAGTTTACGTCCCCATAACTTAGCGGTTCAGCAAAAGAGAACGATAGAATAAGTACTAGGCTTACAAAGAATAAGGTGGTGCTCCTGCATGGCCACAGTCAAACGACTGAAACAAGTAAAAGAGTAAAAGAGTATCTTCTGCACCAATAAACCACTATTGTTCCTGAAAGCTGATTGTTTTTTATGTCTTCTACGGATTGCATGAAGCTCACTAACTTCCTACGCCTTGTTCCTTCGATCTTACCATTGCATATCAATACTCATTCCTATCTTCGTGAATGGTAACCGTGCAGAAGACTTTATAATGGAAAAAAATAGTGTTCCATTCCCTAATTTTTAATGTGTGTGTGCGCACGCGGATACATGCCCGTGCATACCCCTACCAATGCTTGACAAGCGGTATTGGTTATATAAAAGGCGGCGAGCTGGCAGAAACGTTAGCACGCCGTGCGAAATGCTTAGCGGTATTTCGTCTGCGTTACGTTGTGAGTTCAAATTCCACCGAGGTCGACTTTGCCTTTCATCCTTTCGGGGTCGATAAATTAAGTACCAGTTACGCACTGGGGTCGATGTAATCGACTTAATACCTATGTCTGTCCTTGTTTGTCCCCTCTGTGTTTAGCCCCTTGTGGGTAATAAAGAAATAGGTATTGGTTATATTCCAGTGGATTCATATAAAGCTAGAAGCGGTATTGATGTGCTTACGTCCCCGTAACTTAGCGGTTCGACAAAGAAGACCTATAGAATAAGTACCAGGCTAGAAAATAGAAAAACAAACTCTGAGGTCGATACATTCGTCTAAAAATTCAAGATAGATGTTAAAAAATATGGGGCAGACGTGAAAATGTATGGAGTGTCAAGTTTACACACACGTTGGGGGGGGGGGTATTACTAATGGAGAACTTTGGGTATGTTGTTATTATTATTATTATTTATTTACAAGAGAAGTGCCAGTGTCGGCTATATTCGCTGGTTTCTTCCTATTAGTGAGATTGTTGTGGAGGAAATAATCGAGAGTAGTACTTATAGAAGAAAGAACTGGGTAAGAGATTAGTATGTGGAAGGAGAAAAATGTAGACCTCCTATCAGGCAGAACACTTGGTAGCACTCCAACAATGTGTAGGAGAGAAACATTAATTCTCCCTGTTCAACACTGAGGTCAAGCAGTGGATTAAGCTCTGAACTTTGACACTAGATAAAGCGACGACGAGGGAGGTACGAGAGTTCAAACAGAAGATATAGGAAGATAATATTACATCTATCTATCTATCTATCTATCTATCTATCTATCTATCTATCTATCTATCTATCTATCTATCTATACATACATACATACATACATACATACATACATAGCAAATGAAAGACAGAAGATGGAATATACGAGAATTTATTATTAATCACGACAATTGTTTCGACACATCTAGCATCGATTCCTCTTGGGTGAAACACTCAACAACTGGTTCAGGAGTATCCGGTGGATATGTATCTCGTCGGGTTATATATATATATATATATATACAACTCGTTAGAATGACTGTACTGCAATATAACTTTCCGTTTTGTAGAGAGAAAAGCAACCAGATGTAGGAAATATCTTCATTTATAGAAGATCAAAAATAAAAATCACAGATGACAAAAAGACACGCAATCCAGCGAGAAAAGTATTAAAAATTACCATTAACAGATATGAATATATAAACGCCTTCGAGCAAGCTGCATGGCGCGAGTACACTCGCTCATAAAAGAAGAATCGATGCTAGATGTGTCGAAACAATTGTCGTGATTAATAATAAATTCTCGTTAATTCCATCTTCTGTCTTTCATTTGCTATATACCTAACGGTCACTCTGAAAGTGACCGTGCTTTACCAGTAAGCTACCAGCTGTAAACCATTCATTTTATTATCTATTATATATATATATGCGTGTGTGTGTGTGCGTGTTTGTGTGTGTGCGTGTTTGTGTGTGTATACAGTATTTCACAGAAGTATGTACACCCGTAAGAAATTTCAGTAAAATTACTATTACTCTGATAATATTGAAGGAAATCAAACGAAATTTATACTAAATAAAATATATATACTAAATAAAATATATTATACATATAAACATTATACAAACTTGGAACACAAAACAATAAACATTTTCAAAGATATGAAAGAAATATACAAAAATGTGTACACCCTAAAGGATTATTTGCTTTATTCAATATTTGGTGTGACCGCCCTTGCTTTCAATGACTGCATTAAGTCTTCTGGGCATAGAGTCGACTAAATTTCCGCTTATAACCGATGAAATCGACTTCCATTCATCCTGAATGATGCCTTTCAACTGTGTTATATTTCGGGTTTTTCTTTTTCTACTCAACCTTCCTTTCTAAAACACCCCACAGATATTCTTTCTATTGGGTTTAAATTAGATGACATGGTAGGCCAAAGCAATACCTTTACATTTTTATCTGATAAAAACTTAGTTGTCATCATTGAAGTGTGTTTAGGGTCATTATCATGTTGGAACATGGAATGCCTTCCTAGTTCCTTGATTCTTTTCAACATTGTCTTCTGGAATATGTCACAATAAAGCCTTGAATCCATTGTTCTCTCAATACTTGTGAGTCGTCTCACACCAGCTGTACTCATGCAGCCCCAAAGCATAACACGTCCGCCGCCGTGTTTCACAGTAGGTACGGTGCATTTGTTGCTATTATCTTCACCATACTCGTTTAATACCATCTGACCCAAACAAGTTGATTTTAGTATCGTCAGAAAAAAGAATTTTATTCCAAAACTCCTTCCGCTTACTCACATAGATTTTGGCAAAAGAAAGACGGCTTGATTTATGCCTGGTAGTGAGGAGAGTCTTCCTACGAGGAATGCATCCATGAATATCACACTGGTTCAAATTTCGGTGAACTTTTTGGTTGGATACACTCTTTCCACTAACAGAAGATACTTCTTGGGCCAAAGATGAAGCAGTACGACACCTGTTGTCCATCACGTAACGTTGGATATGGTCAATATCATGCACAGTTAAAATAGCCGGACGGCTTGGACGTTGTTTATTAGTTAGCCGTCCAGTAGCTTTGTATTTCTGAATTACTTTGACAACTGTGTTTATGTTAATATGTATTCGTTTGCTAATTAAGTTGTATCCTAAACCATTCTTGTGCAAATTAAAAATAATTTTCTTCAAATCTTCAGACAACTCTTTTCCTTTTGGTGCCATTTTAACCACAATGAAGAAGATTTTCACCGCTGTACACAAATCAGAATTCTTGAAGATGGGGTGTCAAGTTTACACACACGTTGGTGGGGATTACTAATGGAGAAATTTGGGTATGGTTTTATTATTATTCATTTATTTACAAGAGAAGTGCAGTGTCTGCTATATTCGCTGGTTTCTTCATATTATTTAGATTGTTGTGGAGGAAATTATCGAGTCTTACTTAGAGAAGGAAGAACTGGGTAAGAAAGAGATTAGTATGTGAAAAGAGAAAAAATGTAGACCTCCTATCAGGCAGAACACTTGGTAGCACTCCAAAAATGTGTAGGAGAGAAACATTAATTCTCCCTGTTCAACACTGAGGTCAAGCAGTGGATTAAGCTCTGAACTTTGAGTTATAGGAAGTAATAAAACAGAAGTTATAGGAAGATAATATGACATCTATCTATCTATATATCTATCTATCTATCTATCTACAGACATACATCCATACATACATACATACATGCATGCATACATACATACATACATATATACATACATACATACACACACACATACATACATACATATATAGCAAATGAAAGACAGAAGGTGAAATATACCAGTATTTATTTTTAATCACGACAATTGTTTCGACACATCTAACATTGTTTCCTCTTGGGTGGGACACTCAACAACTGGTTCAGGAGCATCCGGTGGTGCAGATGTATCTTGTCGGGTGATATATACAACTCGTTAGAATGACTTCTGCAATATAACATTCCGTTTTGTAGAGAGAAAAGCAACCAGACGGAGGAAATATCTTCATTTATAGAAGATCAAAAATAAAATCACAGAAGACAAAAAGACAAATGAACACGCAATCCAGCGAGAAAAGTATTAAAAATTACCATTAACAGATACAAATGTGTAAACGCCTTCGGGCAAGCTGCATGGCGTGAGTACACTCGCTCATACAAGATGAGTTGATGCTAGGTGTGTCGAAACAATTGCCGTGATTAATAAATTCTCGTATATTCCATCTTCTGTCTTTCATTTGCTATATACCTAACGATCACTCTGAAAGTGGCCGCGCTTTACCAGTAAACCATTCATTTTATTACCCATTATGTGTGTGTGTGTGTGTGTGTGTGTGGTGTGTGTGTGTGTATGTATGTATGTATGTATGTATGTATGTATGTATACAGTATTTCACAGATGTATGTACACACCTGAGAAATTTCAGTAAAATTACCATTACTCTAATAATATTGAAGGAAATCAAACGAAATTTATACTGAATAAAATATATTATACGTGCAAACATTATACAAATTTTGAACACAAAACGTTAAATATTTTCAAAGATATGAACGAAGTATTAATTTTCAGACGCTTCAAATATATGTACATTCTAAAGGATTATTTGCTGTATTCAATATTTGGTGTGACCGCCCTTGCTTTCAATGACTGCATTAAGTCTTCTGGGCATAGAGTCAACTAAATTTCCGCTTATAACCGATTAAATCGACCTCCATTCATCCTGAATGATGTCTTTCAACCGTGTTCTATTGCGGGTTTTTTTTTTCTACTCAAACTTTCTTTCTACAACACCCCACAGATATTCTTTCTATTGGGTTTAAATTAGGTGACATGGTAGGCCAAAGCAATACCTTTACATTTTTATCTGATAAAAACTTAGTTGTCATCTTTGAAGTGTGTTTAGGGTCATTATAATGTTGGAACATGGAATGCCTTCCTAGTTCCTTGATTCTTTTCAACATTGTCTTCTGCAATATGTCACGATAAAGCCTTGAATCCATTGTTCTCTCAATACATGTGAATCGTCTCACACAAGTTGTACTCATGCATCCCCAAAGCATAACATTTCCACCGCCGTGTTTCACATAGGCACGGTGCATTTGTCGCTATTATCTTCACCATACTCGTTTAATACCATCTGACCCAAACAAGTTGTTTTTAGTGTCGTCAGAAAAAAGAATTTTATTCCAAAACTCCTTCCGCTTACTCACATAGATTTTGGCAAAAGAAATACGGCTTGATTTATGCCTGGTAGTGAGGAGAGTCTTCCTACGAGGAATGCGTACATGGAGACCACACTGGTTCAAATTTTGCTGAACTGTTTTGGTGGATACACTCTTTCCACTAACAGAAGATACTTCTTGGGCCAAAGATGAAGCAGTACGACACCTGTTGTCCATCACGTAACGTTGGATATGGTCAATATCATGCACAGTTAAAATAGCCGGACGGCTTGGACGTTGTTTATTAGTTAGCCGTCCAGTAGCTTTGTATTTCTGAATTACTTTGACAACTGTGTTTATGTTAATATGTATTCGTTTGCTAATTAAGTTGTATCCTAAACCATTCTCGTGCAAATTAAAAATAATTTTCTTTAAATCTTCAGACAACTCTTTTCCTTTTGTTGCCATTTTAACCACAATGAAGTTTTTCACCACGGTACACAAATCAGAATTCTTGAAGATGCAATAACAATGAATAGTACAAAAATGGCCGGAGGAATAATTTACTAGAATTGAAATTATCAGCAATATCTGAATTTAGTAAAAAAAAAAAAAAAAAAAAAAGTGCATAAAATATTGAATATAGCAAATTTCTTCTAGGGTGTACCAATTTTTATAACTTTTGAAAATTAATATTTCGTTCATATCTTTGAAAATGATTATTGTTTTGAGTTCCAAATTTGTATAGTATTTGTATTCGATATTATCAGAGTAATGGTAATTTTACTGAAATTTTTTTTAAGGGTGTACATACTTCTGTAAGATAATGTGTATGTATGTATATATATATATATATATATATATATATATATATATATGAATATTCAAACATAACAATAATATAATGAAGTATAGAATTGTAGATAAAAACCCTTTTTTTAAGGATTAAAAATATAATGAAGTAAAATAATGGGCACGAAAAGAAAATTTTAGGTTACATATCAAGAGAAAATATCCTACGGCCGTTTCAGGCCGTATATACATATATACGATAGATCGTTACCCACTACACACATTTTTTCTCTCCTTGTTTTTTCTGTGTCCCTTTCTGTAGAAGAGCGTTGGCTCGAAACGTAAAAGACTTCTTCTATTCCTGGGCGTTATACTAATACATCTATTTGTTTTGTACACCATCTGTCTTCGTCTTTTGTTTTTTTCGTAAACTCTCCCTATATATGTATATGTATATATATATATATATATATATAATATATATATATATATATATATATATATATATATATATATATACACACATACACACACATGCACACACACATATATGTATGTATATATATATGTATATATGTATATGTATATATTTATGTACATATGTATGTATGTATGTATGTATGTATGTATGTATGTATGTATGTATGTATGTGTATACAGACATACACACATGTACATGTTTAGGATAGATATTCAGACAAATCAGATATTCAAAACAGGAACTTGGTTACTGGAAGTTGAACACATCATTTCCGACACGGAAGCACTACAGAGACTGATTAGTAAGCTAGTTTTGAGCTAATAAGGAAGCTTCTACGTGATCGTTTGACCTACTACAAATGGTAACCAAATATTCTTCAGAGAACACCATATCATTTTAATAAGGCTGTATTAGATAATGTTGTCTATAATGGGTGAGAACACAAAAGAATGAGATAGTATGCTTTTGGTCAAGTCTGCTCGATCAAGTTTGACTTAGGGTTAAAAACAACAACAAAAAAATACATTAGTTAATTGAAAATTGACGGAGTTTATTACAATTGTTTCTCAGGAGGAGATCGGTACTTCAATCGCTTTTTTCTCTTATGCTCTTTCTCAACGAGTTTGGGATCATCCACAGCAGTTCCATAAGCATCGTCGGGATCTCTTCAGTTTGGCTTACAGATTTGTTAACTTGTTTTTAACTAAACAGTTTGAAACATCGTATACTGGTGTAATTTTTTATGCTGAACACGGTTTACTTACAACATTTTTGACTAAATTTCGGATATTAGAAGTTATTTCGTGTAAAAATAGTCGTATTTGGGTAATTTTAACCAATCAACGGCGTGTATTCAGCTAAAGAAAGCTGCTGCTGTATGTGATAGTATTCGATGAGCAACAACTTCCAGTTCTTCTCTACCATATGTCACCACTCTGTTCTATTTTATTTTTGTTTACTGCCTGTGTTGCATGTTACTTGCTGTTTTGCTTTTGCTTTTCGATCGCCTCTTTACAATTGCATTTTCACTCGTACAAAGAGGCGATCGAAAAGCCAAAAAATATATAAAACAACAAGAGGTTGCAGAGCAAGCTGCTTAACCACTCAGCCATACCTGCGCCGATCCATTTATTGCAGTAGAAGACACTTGCCCAAAGTGCCATGCAGTGGGACTGAACTCGGAACCATGTGGTTGGAAAGCAAGATTTTTACCACACAGCCACTCCTGCACCTAAAAAGAGCTGCGACCACGATGCGTGTGTGTGTGTGTCTGTGTGTATCTGTGTGTTTGTGTGTGTGTGTGTGTCTGTGTATATCTGTGTTGTGTGTGTGTGTGTATTCCTCTCAATCCTTTCTGTCGAGGAGCGTAGGCATGTAACGTCAAACACTTTCCCATTCTGTCCGAGCGTCAAACTAATACACCTACTTGTTGTTCCATCACCTGCCTTCGTCTTTTGTTTTCTGTAAAGTTAAACTATATACAGTGGCGGAGTGGCCAGGTTGCCAGCTTCCCCGATGGCAAGCGGGCCCCTGCACCATTAGAATCCATATATGGGGGCCCATCCTCTCAAGTTTGGGAATTTTTTATTCACTCCTGGAAGAATGCATTATTTCAACCTGGCTGTGTTTGTAGACAGTAGAAAAGAATACAGTTAACAAAAAAAAAAGAAAAAAAAGTGAAAGAAAGAATTAAATGATAGCATTGTAGCTGCGGGTGGGCACCCCCTAGTCTCCCGTGACAATTATTCGGTTGCCGTAATTAAAAAAATGCTATGATTGTCTTAATAACTGACGTGATGCCGAAGCAGATTTCCGCCTCAACATCTGAAAATCGAAGTTTTATTATGGCAGCCGAATAATTGTCACATATATATATATATATCTATCCTTATATATATAAAACTGAGAATGTGTGTCTGTCTGTCTGTTTGTTTGTCTGTCTGTCTGCCTGTCTGTCTGTCTGTCTGTGTGTTTCCCTAAAACTTGAGAACTACTCAACCAATTTCATTCAAATTTTACACATGCCTTACTTAGGGTCCGGGAAGTGTCATCGGCAAAAATATTTTTAACTTTTTGCCTAGGGCGAGCCCACAGCAATATCATATCTTCTCCACTATGATTCCCTAAAACTTGAGAACTACACAACCAATTCCATTCAAATTTTACACATGCCTTACTTAGGGTCCATGTAGTTTCATGGGCAAAAAAAATGTTTAACTTCTTGCCTAGAGCGAGCCCATAGCAATATCATATCTTCTCCACTATTTCAGTATTACGTGTTAAATGTGAAACAAAAACATTTCTCTATTTTATGTCAGATACTTTCACTTTAACAATAAAAATAATAATAACAATTGAATTATATGTAGTAAGTAATAATTAAAATCAAACTAAAGTATAATATAATCGTAACATAACAAAAGTAAAAATAGCAATTGGTATAAAATTGCATCAATGACTTGAACTTGAATAAGTGGTTTGACATGAATGGGAATAAATTAAAAATAAAATTAGCGTGCAGAAATGGAATAGTCCAGATGGAGCTGTGCTTTTACATTTGATTATCTGCTAATTAGCTAGCATTAAGTATCTATATGAAGTTTGGCTGTATGTAATATCTGTTTTCTCGAACAGCCGCTCCTACAGAGTACTGCTGTTGGTTTATTTCTTATACATAAAGGACTAAAGCTTCAACTGCTTACTGCTTTCTGATTCATCGTAAGGTTTGTTGTTATTATTATTACTGTTTAACTATTGTTATCACGTTTGTTGGTTCCTCGTAAAGGAAACATTGTTGTGTTGCATTTGTTAAATAATTGTAAACTGTAACCCTCCCCATTTGGGAGAAGGAGCTTTGGTTATTGTTTAAAAATTGAATTGTGTCCCTGTTTGGGGAAATTGACAATATTTTCACCGTTTACACGGAAGCCTTTTTGTTAGAATGCCTTCGATAGAAGAAAGTCCAAAAATGAATTTCGCTGCAGCCGTCGGTGGGCGCGAACTCATTGAAATTAAAATGGAAGAAATACGGATTGATCACCGACAAAGACGGTGAATCTAGGATAACACCACCAAACGAAATTAAAAATTAAATTAAAGAAAAGACTATTGTCTATAAAGTATACAAAGTAGAGAAAAAAAAAAGATTTCAACACCTGCAGGAAAGCACCATCGAAAAGTGTCTTTTTGCGACTATGAAAGATATCTAATCAGAGGCGGTAAATTCGCCACAATAGAAGCAAGGTTCGAGTCAACGGAGCGTGCAAGGGAGTAGTACTCGACTCGAACCTTGCAAAGTGGAAATATTTTATTTTTACCTTTATATCTGAGACGTTGGACGTCCCGGATAAAAATTTAAAATGTCTCCCCAGAAGTAGAGGTAGGCTGGATTGTAGCCACACTTCTATACAAGAGGGAGGACAAGATACAATTGATCGAAATTGCAAGAGACGGGCCTACAATTCCAGTCTGTTATATATTTTGAGTATTGTTATCACTAGCGATATCAAGATATAACTTTGTATTTTGTATTTTATGTGTAGATGTATATATATAGATGTACATGTAATATGTACACATATATATATACACATATATACATGCACTAGCACTATGACCCGGCAACGACGGGTAATAATGCTAGTATATATATATAACACCCTAATAGGAGCCTTAACTCCCAAATTTTAGTAATTTCTTTTATGATCCAAAACTAGGTCAAAAGTACTGAATGGATCTTTATGAAATTTGGAAATTATATTCTAAGCATATAAGGGTCATAACCCCCATGACAATTCATATATTTTTGCAGTTGATGAAATTTTAACCATAGATATTAGACACAAATGAAGTAATATTTATAAAATTTCATCTTCTTACAAAGTTAGAAAGACCCCTCCATGAGGACTTAACACCCACAATTTTGTCATTTTATCTAAGCAAATCGAATACAGTTGTGCTCTTGGAAGCTGTAGGGTCACCCGAGCATAAAAGTTGGGCATTATTTCTAATTCAATGGTACAATGATTTCTGCAATGTGGTGCATAAATTGTTAAGTAAATGAGAGGCATCTTTGTCTCCACTGATTCAGTCGCAAAGTGTTGAGTAAAGTTATTTGATTGCAGACCTCCTTTCAGTCTTTTTATTATCACTCGGTCATACATAGTCTCCAGATGGTAACATTGATTACAAGGCCTTCCCAGATGAGTGACTGGTTATTCAAAGACATTTATAGATTTTAAATTCATTCTGTCCAGTTACGTATCAGTATAGTGGTCATTTGCAAACTCCAGAGGTGACACTGTAATTTCTCCTAAGCCCTCACGTCACACAGTTGTTAATGTTGATTTCAGTTGGGTCACGCCCTTCCAATTGCTATAGATTCGTAACGCATCTTATGGCTGTGCCTGTCACCTGGATGGTGAGGAATCCTACATTGGGAGTGGTAACGACTAGGGTAGGGTAACTGACTGCTTATTGTGATCATTCGTCTTTTGGTTTCTATGTTGCACGATTACAATTTTTTAGGTTGTGTAAAGAGGGAAATAACCCTCATCTACAATTTTGATGAAATTCGAAACATAGATATTCCAGTTCATTCAAAAAATATAACAGAAAAGTCTAATTCTTCAATTGAATGTAACCGGGCAACGCCGGGTATCTCTGCTAGTATATATATGTGTGTGTGTGTGTGTGTGTGTGTGTGTGTGTGTGTGTGTGTGTATGTATGTATAAGTAAAGGTTAAAAGATGTTTCAAAGGTGCTGTCTGTTTTACTAATGTACTTAGAGGCACATTAATGAAAACATGTCTCGTTCTTTCTCTCTCCTGCTTTTTGTTCCCTCTGGGAAACAGATAATTAAAAAAAAATTGCTGCCTCAGATTTTAGACCTGATTTTAGCTATATCCAATCTTCCGAATAAGAATATGACCTTCATTTCTTTCAAACAGCTCTACTTTCTGAGATAATGTACAGCTGCACACATATGAATCTGGAATAGGACGCCGACTGGGTTATTGTAGAATTTAAGATACTCTTTGTATTTAAATAAGTATTAAGGTATTTGTCAAATACATTACTGACCATCTGTGATTCTATACCGACCCTGTCGGCGGTCTGTCCCAGATTCATGTGCGGACAGCTGTACTTGTCAACATATGTACCCCTCATGAGCCTGTCACAGCGTGGTTTCAGTGTAACGCTATTGGCAATGCTATAAGGGCATTTTGCTACCTTAGTGACGTCTCTTCACTTCCCACTGAGTCAGTCTGCTCCTGGCTTTCAGATTGAAATGTTGGCATTCACTAGACGCTGCATTTCCCTTCCCAGAATACATAAGAACTCAAAGGGGTAGGCTCGTCCTCCAAATTACTGTCATTTTTTTTTTCTTTAAATTGCTTTGAATCATTCTTGGCGTCTTCGTAGGCTACAAGATATTTTACACGGGTACTGATTCAGCAGAAGACTATTTCTTAAATTTATTTTTGCTATTGTCTAATATTTATTTATTTTTTCTCTCACGCAGGTCATAACATGGCCTTCTCATGAAGAAAGTGTTTGAGTCATCCAGATTGCTTTTGCTACATTTGTGGAAAGTATACATTCAAGAGACAGAGAAAATTTATTTCCGATTTTGTAAAAAGAGCATACTTAGGCTATTTCGAAATAATGCTAGGGGACCAAGATAAGATATGGGTTCCACACACATTGTCTGTAAAACTTGTATTGAGCACCTTCGGCAGTGGACAAGTGGTGCGAGGAAATGTCTAAAATTTGGTATACCTATGGTGTGGAGAGAACAGAGTAACGCAGTGAAGATTGTTACTTCTCTGGTTAACATAAAAGGCATTAATGGACGTAATCAAAGTAAATGGATGTATCTTGACTTAGACTCGGCAAAAAGACTTGCTGTACATTCAGATGAAAAATACCAGTCCTATCAGTTATTAATCTAGAAGAGCTCCCTGAAGAAGATGAATCTTGTTCTTCACTTGTAAACAGTAGTTAGGATACCTGTGATTTTGGAGTGACCTCATCAGTAGCACAAGTTTTTAATCAGCTGGCGCTCAGCGACCTCGTTAGGGAGCTAAATCTCTCAAAGAAATCAGTAGAATTGTTGGCGTCTAGACTAGCAGCGAAGAACTTATTGCATCCGGAATCCAAAATCACATACTAAAGCAATAGAGAAAGATTTGCTGCCGTTCTTCTCCGAGGAGAGTGATTTTTTAAGCGGAGCTTAAAATGTGTGCTTCATCACATTGAAAATAAATATGGATCAATCCCAATTGGTCACTCAACTAAGATGATTGAAGAGCAAAAAACAGTTGCCCTGGTCCTACAGAAAATATCATACCACGATCACCAGTGGTTAATTTGTGTAGATCCGAAGATGGTGAATTTTCTCCTGGAGCTAGCAGAGTGGATACACTAACTATCTCAGCTTTATTTGTCCTTGGTAATTTCGCTCTCAGCAAATTCACCACTGGTAATTTCGTTCCTGGTAAATTCCACCGGAAATTTCATCCTCGGTAATTTCGTCGCCGATAAATTCCCCACTTGAAATTTCACCACTGGCAACTTCTGGCGATTTCGTTCCAGTAATTTCATCATAATAAATATATTCTATACTTGGGACATATGACATACACAGAATAGTAATCACATCGAAGTAGTCAAGACAACAAGTAGTGCAATATCACTGGCACATTTTTATTTGCAAAATATATCTCATAAGTACTAAATAGTGGCGATTCGTAGATAAAATTAGTGGGGGTGCTTCTTCAGAAAAATTTTGATCGTTTTGATACTGTGTAAAAGGAACCAAAACATATAAAAAGAAAATTTATACATAGGCTTGATCGGTTCACGTTTTAGCTTGTTCACTGAACACTGCCGCGAATCCCCCCTTGTTTTTCACCCAACCCCCATAAATCACAAAATAAGGCTGGCAAAATCTGCCTTTTTTTTTCAAATCCTTGCAGCAACACTGAAGCTGGAAGCAGGATAATAATCTAATTTTGCACTTTATCACATTCAAGAATATAAACACGTTTTTAAGCACAATACACGCGGAGTCAAAAAGAAACATTACCTTTCCTGGCACTGCGTAAACGACAGTGCTTTCTCTTCTCTGCCTAGTGTGAAGCCTTCTATCTCGGATATTTGAGCATGCGCACAACAGCCAAACACCGCGTCGCTGGAACTGCGAAGCGCACAGTTCTATACAATGTTTTTGTATTTTTTCATAAACTAGGGTATGGCTACTGACATTAAGCTTAAGGATTTTATATAATGTACAAGTATAAAGAAAGAATTAAAGAAAAAGGGACTCATGTTATCGATAATATCGAGTGGAAATAGGGGGTGCTGCAGCTCCGCAGTGCCTATACACGAGCCGCCACTGGTACTAAAAACCATCATAGTTCTGACACATTTCACGACCTCAATGACCAAAAATAGAAGTAAAAACGAGTAAACAACATATATTTTATAGTTTTAAGCATTCAATATGCATTTAGTGCGATAAACAATACATTACAAATTCACTATAACACAGCACATTACAAATTATTGTTCAAAATAACAAACTTATAGCACAGCTGTTCATTGAAGACGAAAGTCCGAAATACATTCGAGTAATTTTTCGAACAAATAAACAATTTTCGTATCTTCTGCGCCACATAAATTCACAAGAAATATGAATCTATCCTATGCAGGAGCATCGTCAATATATGTTTCCACCACGATACTTTTTACTCATAAAATGCTTTTTATTTCTGCATAATTTTCTTTTGGGTATAACACCGCTATCTTGCAAGTAATAAATATCATTCTCCTCTGTTCTAAATGTCTCCATCATGGATGCAAGGTTACAGGAGTTTGCTGCCATAATCAAACAAATCGATAAAATAACCAAATAGAAAACAGATCGGTAAAATATTCAAATCCAAAACTGATCGGCGAAATATCCAAACAGATGGATAAACATTTCCAAAATTATGGCTGAAGTTACGTAATGAAATAAGTCCAGTGTTCCCACAAGCAGAAGTCAAAACTTGCACTGTTGAAATTGGTTCGCATCTTTTATGCCACCAAGTACATACATACATACATACATACATACATACATACATACATACATACATACATACATACATACATACGTAAGTCGCACAACTCTACCGCAACGTATCATCAGATAAAAGGATGGGCATATATGAGCAGAAGATTATGCATTGATACGTTAGTAGAAAGCTCCGAGATGATTGCAACATCGAGCATCAAAGCAGTTTATCATGGACCAACAGACATATTACTACCTCACACTTTGAAGGCTATGCCTTTGCAATCCAGGAATAGGTAATGTTAACGGAATACCTGATATACAAAAGGGACACAGATGCAGGAAAAGCAGTAAAATGCAGACTTTGTAGAGCTCGCACCGAAGATATCTTCCACATCATAAGCAGTTGTCCGAAAATGTCATCACGGTGTTATCTACCGATGTGACATGACATTGTAAGTAGGTCACTATGAAATGAAATCCCTCTGAGGACAAAGAAATAAGAACTTACAGTACGGTAGAAGGCACAGCCACTCATAATAAAAAGGAGTACTGGTGGAATGTCCCAGGGAAAATCTCAATAAAATGTAAGCACAACAGATCTGATATAATGATTTGAGATAGAGAAGAGAAACTGTGTACATTTGTGGAAATTAGCTGTCCAGCAGATAACATAAAGCTGAATATCAGTGAAAAGGAGAACAGCTACGCTGAACTATTGAGAAATCTGCAGTTATTCTTTCCAGATTACAACTTCAGGTTTATACCTGTAATTATTGGGCCCTTGGGTTATGTAACACACTGCCTAAATACCAATCTTGAGAAACTAAGCTTCTCAAAACTAGAAACAAGAAAGCAAATTCGATAACTACAGATCAATCCATCACTGAAACTGTAAAAATCTGTAAAACTTTCCAGAAGTTATCATTTAAATATATATGAGCATGTCTAGATATGCAAGTATATGCATGAGAATACATACATAAAATAAAACATACAGATCTGCATACATATATACATACATTACATACATACATTCATACATACATTACATACATACATACACATACATATATACATACATACATTACATACATACATTCATACATACATTACATACATACATACATACATACATACATACATACATACATACATACATACATACAAATCTGCACATATACATAGATACATACAAACAAACAAAAATATCTTGCGGTTGATGTTGAAATTCCAATGAAGGAACCATGAATCAAGGTTAGAAACCGGCTCTTTCTCTATTGGCAAGAAATCTTGAAATAAAACTGAATAATAACATACATGCATGTATACATACATACATACATACATACATACAGACAGACAGACAGACAGACAGACAGACAGACAAACAGACAGACATGCATGATGGTTACTTCTTTGTTCTCAAGTACAGGATGACGATGCTGGTATGTTAAGCGATATCTGTGCGTGATGCTTTTTAAAATAAGGAGATTTGCACCACCAATCCTACTCTCTGAACAGCGATGTTGGATACGCTAAAAGGAACTAGTCAACATCATTGGCTGCCACTGAATCACAGGTTTTAGTTTTCATCCTATATATACATATATATATATATATATATATATTATATATATATATATATATATATAATATATATATATATATATGTATATACATATATATATATACATACATACATACATACATACATATATATATATATATATATATATATATATATATATATATATATATATATATATATATATATATATATATATATATAGTTAATCCAAACACGAAAACACAAAGAGAAAATACAACGCGAGGACGTGGAACAAGTAGAGTGTTCTTGGACGCTTTTTTAAATAACTTCTGGAAGTTTTACAGATTTTTGCAGTTTCAGTGATGGATTGATCTGTAGTTTTCGAATGTGCGCGCGCGCGCGTGTGTGAATAACATATTTGATGGCATGTAAGACGTTTTTTTTCAAAAACACTATATGCGACATTGGACATATAATATGTACTTTAATGTACTAAAAACATTTTCCCCCCTGGGTTTGCACTGCTGAAATTGTTATGAATCTTTTATGCAATCAAATATGGTACGTACACATACACAGACACATACACAGACACACACACACACACACCACACACACACACACACGTACACATTTCGAACTTGAGCTTACGTGTACCGTTTGTTTTATGTAAAGGAGCTGTATTAAGTATTATGGCTCTGACATTCTAAGTACAGTATTTACCTAATTGTTAGCCATGTTTATATGCCACCATTTGTAAGCAATCTAGTAATCATACTATGTCACACAAAACATTTAATTCTGACCTCATTCTTACCTCCTAAATATTGCTTTGTCAATGCTTACCACATTATTGGGGTCTCTTGAGACAGTAATATTTACTTTCGTATGTGTAGTTAAACTGTGCATATGTTTAAGCAAACTAGTATACACCTTTATGCTCACACACACACACATACACACACACATTTATCCATGCACACAAACATACACTAATACACATACATACATATATATTTTCTTCATCACACACACTCAAACACACACATGCATACACATACACACATACATACACATACACATTTCTTCATCGCATAATACCTCCTAATACGTTTCAATTCTTATTTACATACTCATGATTAATGAGAAATCATGTATGAAGTTATATGTCTTCTTTATAGCAAGGACCTTATCCATACTTTCGGTTAGCATAAAAGTTAGTAACGATTATTAAAAACGTCTATTGCTTAATAGTTTTTCTTTGTTAAATTGAAGTTCCTTTGCAGTAGAATCTGAGCATTTACATATCGTTACGTTTTAAAATGAGTTAAGTTCGTTCTTGTGCATATTACTATTTGTAGTATCTGTCTCCTGTTTTCATAATGGCTTTGTTGACGGTGTGAAGTCATTCGTTTCCGTAGGGATAATTCGGTTTCTCCAGTGTAGTTTTTTTTTCGAATATCAACGTTATTAAAGAGTCATAGGTAAAATCTTGTAATTTTGATAAACGTAGATAATTCAGGAATCTCTGTAACCATGATATTATATTCGCAATCAAATTCAAGCAAGCGGGAATTCCGCTTTATAAAAATTTGAATTATGAAACACCGGAAAAGTAGAAATGAGCATTTACTATGAACCAACAAATGCAGAGCTGTAGCTTTTCATCTTAAACAGATAAGAGCGAACATATCATTCAACCTAGCAAAATGCATTTCTATAAGAGTATCGAATCCTACAGAACGTGATCAAAGACTGGGCGAATTGAAACATTTGTTCAAAGAGGATTTCAAATTGGTCTTATTGCAAACGGAAAAGAAAGAGCTAAAGTTATTGATATTCAAAATATGAAGTAAGTAAAGAATAAATTCGAGAAATGGATTTGGCAATATGTATCTATTTTCAACTGTAGATATGTCGAAATAATTGACCACATTTGTAAAAATTTAATTATTTTATATGAAGATCAGAAAATGAAAAAAGTAATGAAAAAAATGTAGAAAATGAACAAGCCATTAAAATTGAAAGACAGCCTAAGAAATTGAAATGTATACTTATGAGAACAAAAGTTCATAAAATGAAT
Organism: Octopus sinensis; assembly: GCF_006345805.1. Taxonomy (NCBI): domain Eukaryota; kingdom Metazoa; phylum Mollusca; class Cephalopoda; order Octopoda; family Octopodidae; genus Octopus; species Octopus sinensis. Next base: position 95,402,464 of record NC_042998.1, read on the forward strand.
CCTACCCCGCCTCCCTGTTATAAAATATGTGAGATCTAATTGCAGAATTTGTTTATATTTTTTGACTGAAGTTCAAATCAAAGTTCAAGAACTAAGATATGTTGGCAGAAGATGAGACAATGTAGAACTTCTTTCAATCATAGGTGCAAGTGTGGCTGTGTGGTGAAAATCTTACTTCCAAACCACTTGGTTCCGAGTTCATTCCCACTGTGGCACTTTGGGCAAGTTTCTTCTATAGCCCTGGGCAGACCAAAGTCTTGCGAGGGGATATGGTCGGCGGAAACACACCGGTTTAGTTCTATATCAATTAACGATACTAGAAATTACCCGTGTATATATGTACTAGTGTTTATTGTTATTAGTACCTTACACTTTTGAAATTCTAGTTGTCGCTATAGATGTTTCCATCTTTTCGATATAGGAGAAAAAGAATTTAACAATATAGAAAGAGGTTTTTGTCCATTTTCTATGGATATATATATATATATATATATATATATATATATATATATATATATATATATATATATATATATATATATATGCATGTGTACATGTATGTATATAATGTGTGTGTGCTTTTACATATATATATAGGTAGGTACGTAGGTACACACATAACATAATCAAGTGTTGAAGTCCATCCCTTGACCAAGTTTGCGTACATGAGGCTGATAACATCATAAGACTTGGAAAGCAGCTCCTTGAGCAATATTCTTTGGCTGATAAACTAAAATGCATACCCAAAGAAGTCGCACGACTCTGCTGCAACATATCATCAGATGAAAGAATGAACATATATGAGCAGAAGACTATGCATGGATATGTTAATAGAAAGCTCCGAGATGATAGTAACATCGATCATCAAAGCAGTTTATCATGAACCAATAGCCGGATTACTACCTCACAATTTGAAGGTTGTGCGTTTGCAATCCAGGAACAGGAAATATCAACCAAGTACCTGATGTACAAAAGGGACAGAAATGCAGGAAAAGCAGTAAAATGTGAAAATTGATGCAAACTTTGTGGAGTTAACACCGAAGATATCACCCACATCATTAGCAGTTGTCCGAAAATGTCAATACGGTGTTATCTACTGATGAGACATGATGTTGTAGCTGGGACACTCTATAATGAAATCCATCAGAAAGATAACTCCGAGGACAAAGAAATAAGAACCTACAGTACGGTAGAAGCCATAGCCACTCATAATATAAAAAGAGTACTCGTGGAATATTCTAGTGAAGACCTCAATAAAATGTAAGCACAACAGACCTGATATGATGATTTGAGATAGAGAAGAGAAACTGTGTACAGTTATGGAAATTAGCTGCCCAGCGGGTAACATAAAGCTGACTATCAGTGAAAAAGAGAATAGTTACGCTGATCTATTGGGAAATCTTCAGTTACTCTATCCAGATTACAAGTTCGGGTTTACACCTGTAATTATTGGGGGCCTGGGATATGTAACATACTGCCTAAATACCAATCTTGAGAAATTAAGCTTCTCAAAACCAGAAAGGAGAAAGCTAATTCGAAAACAGATCCAATCCATCACTGAAACTAAAAATCTGTAAAACTTTCCAAAAGTTATCATTTAATGTATATGAGCATGTCTAGATATGCAACTATATGCATGAGAATGCATACATAAAGCAAAACATACAAATCTGCATATATACATATACATACATTCAAACAAACAAAAATATCTTGTGGTTGATGTTGAAATTCCAATGAAGGAGCCTTTGATCTAGGTTAGAAACCGGCTCTTTCTCTATTGGCAAGGAATCTTAAAATAAGACTGAATACATACTTACATACATGATGGCTGCAAACTTGTGTTCGAGTATTATCATCGCCTGATCGAAAATGCCACACATGCAAAGGCTACGACAGCCATTTTTGTGATAGGTCTTACATCCTTTTTGAGCGATGCCTGTACATGATGATTTTTTTTTTATATAGTGGGGAAAGGATTCGCACAAATCCAATCCCACTCTCAACATTGACAACATAAACTCAGAAAGAACTAGTCTACATCATTAAATATTGTCAGTGTCGCAGGTTTCAGAGTTTCCCTCTTTTAGAAAGATGTTGTGACAACAACAGAAGAGCCTCCCACTCCCAGTGGGCCAACCACGCACCTGGACCCCAGCCCAGGAATTTCCACATCTCCGTGCATACATATATGCATACATACACACGTACACCTATTGTTGGATGACCGTTGACTGCTCGTGAGTTCTTCCGCCCTTTGACAGGTCTTATTTTTCCGCCTGCAAGGAGTCCAACAATCACCCTCCTCTCCAAGCAAGCTTTATGGGATTGCCAGTTTAGTTGACGACGACCCGACCATGCAGCAGGTTGTACAGGGTTACATGTTACCAGTAGCGCCCAAGAACGACCTGACATACATACATACAAACATACATACATACATACATGCAAACATACATGCAAACATACATACATACATGCAAACATACATACATACATGCATACATACATATATACATACATACACAGACCCACATACATACATACATACATACATACATACATACACAGACCCACATACATACATACATACATACATGCAAACATACATGCATACATACATGCATGCATACATACATACATACATACATACATACATACATACATACATACATACATACATACATACATACATACATACATACATACATACATACATACACAGACCCACATATATACATTTATACATGTAATTTGAGCAAAAATGTATTTGACGCAAAAATACAAGCGTTGAATACTGAAACAATACAGAAAAGAAATAGGGGAGGATGAAAAGCATTGGTTTATCGCCAATTCTTTTGTACACAAAACTCGCAGATTTTTACTTGTAGTTTATAAACAAAAGCCGATACAAGCCATTGCAAGTGTACAAATCGCTTAGTTTAGCAATCGGATCATTGCATGTACGTTACCGATCTCCACAGAGCCGTTTGATGTGACGATCCTGTCACTTACTTTCTCCTGTTTGTAGACTAATGACAAAGAATAGAGAAGCGAAAACAAAAGATCCAAGTGAAAAGTGTATAAAGATCTAAGTAAAAAGTGAATACTTTACAGGTTCGTTTCTTATCAATATATATTGTAATATGGCTCAATTTACGCGACTGTACTTAACGTTTTGATTGTGTGTGTAAACCAGGGCCGACTCAAGATACCTATTTCTTTATTACCCACAAGGGGCTAAACACAGAAGGGACAAACAAGGACAGACATAGGTATTAAGTCGATTACATCGACCCCAGTGCGTAACTGGTACTTAATTTATCGACCCCGAAAGGATGAAAGGCAAAGTCGACCTCGGCGGAATTTGAACTCACAACGTAACGCAGACGAAATACCTATTTCTTTATTACCCACAAGGGGCTAAACACAGAGGGGACAAACAAGGACAGACATAGGTATTAAGTCGATTACATCGACCCCAGTGCGTAGCTGGTACTTAATTTATCGACCCCGAAAGGATGAAAGGCAAAGTCGACCTCGGCGGAATTTGAACTCACAACGTAACGCAGACGAAATACCGCTAAGCATTTCGCCCGGCGTGCTAACATTTCTGCCAGCTCGCCGCCTTTGCCCGACTCAAGATACCGGCAATTCGGACAGTCTCCTGGGGAGCGAAATTTTTTTCTCACGAGAGTTCCGGATCCCAGTAATGAACTCATTTGCGTACAGCCAATCAGAGCTCACCTTGAAAATCCACATACTGTGTACTAGTACAGTACAGCCAGTCAGGCATAGAATGGTGTATGCCACTCTGTGAGTACAGCATAGCTAGTCTCACATAAGCACCACATCCTCCCCTCCACCATCCTCATAGATTAATTGAGCATCATCTCTATATGGTACCTATGCTCAGACTGAGATTAGTGATACTGCATGTACCCATTGATATATGCAAGGAGGGCGCAATACGACACAACGCCATATTGATTACGATGATTTCAGATCAACACCAACATTTTAAATTAGGAATGTACAAAATCAGTCAAAAATTAGGAAACTACACTCATTTACATTTTCTAGTAAATTACGCAAATTGACAATACTTATGGCATCAACGGTGAGCAGCTCTCCATTTACTTAATACACTGAATTTCACATTTCTTACCCCTGTTAACCCGTTTAGAACAGTTGGATTTTGCTTTAATGTACATTTTCCACTGAACTCAACCAGAGTATTTATGTGGACACTAGTTTGATAGTTGAACTCTGATTGGCTGTATGCAAATGAGTTCGTAACTGGGGTCCGGAACTCTCGTGGGAAAAAATGTCTCACCCGGGGTGCCATGTGCTAGGGAGCGCCAAGGAGGGTGTAACAAAGACAAGGAAATTTTCACGACCGTCAGTTTGTACACTCCGACGTTCAGCTTGCTCGGGGCGCCAGGAGCCCTAGGGCCAACCATGGTGTATACATAGGGAATATGCCGCTAGTCATTACATAACAGGTACCAAAAGTAATGTTCTTGATTATATAGACTATGCCGGATCTTTTTTTTTTTTTTGCTAAATTCATTGGTAGCTATACTGTGACATATCTGAAACCGATTTAGACCGTGAAGTACCGTATATACTCGGCTATAAGTCGCACTTATTTTCTTTGAAATTTTCACCTAAAGTTAGGGGTGCGACTTATTAGTGCATACTATAAAAAGATCTTCAGGTATTTTCTAGGTACAAGCCACGTCTGAAGTTCCGAAAAAAACCGAATCGCTCATTCCGAAGCCGAGAAGTACACGGAAGACGATCTTTAGTTATTTCTTAATATATTTCTTTACTTCTGTTAGTATGAAATAAATAATCAATTTTTAAAAAGTTTGTTTAATGCTTGTTGTTTGTTTTTGTACAGTACCTGTCTTTCTTTAATTCGACGCCATGTTATTTGTTAACATGAAAAGAAAAAAGAACTCGTATGATATCACTTTCAAGCTGAAAGTTGTTGAATACGCGAAGTCGCATTCGAATCCAGTCGCAGAAAGAGAATTTGGGGCCTCAGAAAAAAATGGTCGGGGATTGGCGTTTGGAAGGGGAGAAAATGAAATCGACAACAAATCGTTAAACAAAATTAGGATAGGAATGAGTCCGAATGAGGTGATGGAGACTATTTTGAGAGACTGGGTGACTGAACTACACACGAATGGACTTGTGTCACGAAAAACATCATTAGATTGCGGGCTCTCCAAGTGACTAAAGAACATGGTATATCCGACTTTAAAGCATCCCCTAGGTGATGTAGAGGTTTATGAAACGCCACAATCTTACAATGAGGCAGAGGACTCATATCGCACAGAAATTACTCGCCAACGTAGAGGGTAAAGTTAATTCCTTCCATCGGTCTGTAATTGACCTACGAAAAAGCCACGAGTTTGTCTTGGAAGCAATCGGTAAAATAGACGAGACACCCCTTTTTTTTTCGATATAGTTGGAACTCGGACAGTCAGCGTTAAACGGAAAAACACAGTTTCGGTAAAAACTACGGGGAGCGACAAGACCCACTTCACTGCAATTTTGGCTTGTATGGCTAACAATACGAAACTTACCTCGGCTGTTGTTTTCAAAAGAAAGACTTTCTCGAAAGAGAAGTTTCCGAAGGGTATAGTGGTGTATGTTCAGCAGAAAGGGTGGGTGGATGAAACCGTATTGATGAACTGGCTGAAGTCGTTTCTTGTATAGGATATGTTCAGGGCTCATCTGATCGACAGCATAACAAATAGATTAAAGGAGTGTTGTACCTACCAAGCTGTGATTCCAGGTGGATGTACATGTGGTGCTTCATCCACTCGACGTGTCGGTGAACAAGCCTTTACAGACATACCCATATCACCGATGATTTCAAATTTTGATGCAGAGCATCCTAATTCTCATCGGTGGCTCTTACCGCGCCTAGGGTTTGGTGATTAGGAGATTTGGCTCACAAATTAGTCACTCACAAAAAGATATCCAGTTTTCTATGTTATGAGGAAATACAGTCACTCACACACACTCTCTCTCTCTCTCTCTCTCTCACACACACACACACACACACACATGCACACGTACACATACATACAAAAAAGATGTATGCATATGTATTTATGTACGTGTGTATGAAAGATGTGTGTGTCAGTGTGTGAAAAAGTGAGAGAGAGCGCGCGATTGAGTGCCACTTACACATATATGCCAAAAGTACATACATAACAACACACACCTTCACTCCCTCACTCACACACACATACTCTCACTCTCTCTCACGCACACGCATTCACGCACACGTCCATTTCATATACTCGTGCATACATCTTTCACTTTCTCCTCTCACTTTCTGCTCTCTTCAAAGCATAAAGAAATATAAAATTAACGAACAATCATACAATCCTTATGATCGGTCATATGATCAAGTTGACAACTTTGCTACTTCAAACGAAAGAATGCATAAAATAACTTCCTTTGCATACATACCTGCACACACACACACACACACACACACACACGGTAAAACCTTTGTACGAATTATGAATTTCAACTCGAATCCAATTGAAATGACCTTTTTTCTTTTCTGTAATTCATGTTTGTGAGGAGAGTATTTAAAAACCCAATCTTCGATATAAACTTAAAAGGAAGATTTCCCAGAAATCCTGGCCTTTACCTGTTGTTTCTAGCATGTTCGAGGTGACAATTGCGCCTCCCACCCTCTATTTTTTTCAAACCTTTTTTCCCCGATTCCTATGTTTTCGATACAAAAGATTAGGATTTCGCCCCCAAAACATGTTCTCAATATTTTAATTTTCTCCCTCCCATCCCAATTTCTTCATTTTTTACTTTTTCCCCAATTTTTTCTTTGGAAATCCACAGAGAAAAAACAGAGAGTAGGAATCTTTAAGAATTTTCTTCTTTTTCTTTAAGAAACACTAAAATCTCCTTCCTAAACATCCACCCACCAACTCATCACTTTTGGAAAGCTACAAACTCCCAATGTTTCACTTTTAGCTTTTTAGAAAGTGGGGAAGTTTCTTCAGAAATAATGTCATTTACCTGTTGGTTCTAGCATGTCGGTTTTCCTGGTGGTGGTCTGGTATTTTTTACGTCTACTATTTCTGTACAATTCTACGCATCCGTGAAACATCAGGAGGGTTTAGCTTTCTGAAAGCGGGTAGGTAATGGGTGGGTGAAGGAGCACTGAGTATTTCTTTAAGAAAAATTAAACTAAAAAAAAGACATATATTTCCCAGATTCGTAATCTCTGTATTTTTCTACATGGATAAAAAATTTAAAATTCGAAAAAAGTTACATGTTAAGAAATTGCGGTGGGGACGGGGAAAAATTAGAATTTTGAAAATATGACTTCTGGCTAAAATCATATTAACCCCCTTTTATACGATGAAACAATACTTAGTTCGTGATCCCTAAGAACAGAAAGCACTTTCATGCAAACCCATGCAAATTGAACCATTCACTTTTAAACAAACAATAACTTCCATTACACCAGTAATCCAGTTCACTATACAGTAATCCCTCACCATGTCGCGGTTCACCTATCATAGTTTATCATTTTAGCTTACTTCGATTCCTCTGTGGTGTTGTTTTGCATTTATAATAAAATAAATACATACAAATTATAAAAATGATTTTAAAAATGTGGTTTTTGGAACATAACACCTGCTATAGTCGAGGAATTACTGTATATAAGCTGTGCCAATTCTGTCCATAAGAAAGGAACCAATAATACAATGTGGCTGTAGGTCATAAACACACCATATATATGGCGGTGCCCCAGCATGGCCACAGCTCATGAGCTGAAACTAAAATCAATCAATCAAAATCAATCATATATACATATATATATATATATAGAGAGAGAGAGAGCTTCCATACTGTTTCCTTCTACCAAATTTGCTCGTAGAACAGTAAGCCTGTGGCGTTAGTAGAGGACACTTGGCCAAGGGGTGCCGCACAGTGTGACTGAACCCAAAACCATGTGGCTGCAAAGCAGGTTCCTTAACCACAAAGCTATGCTTGCACCTTATCCACAAACTTTATAATAAGTCTTTTTGATGCATACTCAATTCATACCAATGTTTAAAACAGTTAACTTTAAATGACTGATGAGAGTCTACCGACCACCTGTCATGCTTATGATATTAAATGTACAATTCGAAATTAAATGGGCAGAACACAATGCTGGTATTTGTATTGAATATTCCTTTAATTATCAATGGTTTCAGTTCATATACATTTCTTTTATTCTTATGGTTTATAGCTATAATATAAAGGATAGCCTGTCAATGGCATAAATAAACAATTAAATGTTATATTGTCCTCAAGTGGCAACAAATATTTTTCAGATACTTAACGATAACCATGTGCAACATGTGTTATTGCATCATTTCCACTCAAATCTGAAATTAAATTACATTAGATATGAAAAATGAAAAACAGACATCCATTTCTCTCTCTCTCTCTCTCTCTCTCTCTCTCTCTCTCTCTCTCTCTCTCTCTCTCTCTCTCTCTCTCTCTCTCTCTCTCTCTTTCTTTCTCTCTCTCTTTCTCTCTCTCTCTCTCTCACACACACACATATATATGATTCGGCATGATAGATCACTAGCTGCTACACATTCTTTATTTTCTTGCCTTGTTTCTTTCTGTGCTCCTTTCTGTGGAAGAGCATAGGCTCGAAACGTTTAAGACTTTTTCACTTCCTGAGCGTTATACTAATACATCTGTTTGTTGTCTACACCATCTCTCTTCGTCTTTTATTTTTTGTGAATTTTCCCAATATATTATATATATATATATATACTACCAGTGCACCTCAGCATTGCCGGGCTGTTATGACCTACAGCCACATTGTATTATTTGTTCATTTCTTATGGGCAGAATCGGCGCGCGAGGAGTATGAAGCAAACAACTTTGTTATAAATATGTTTTCTAATGAACAATGCTGCAGTTTCTGTCTACCAAATTGAGTCACAAGTCTGTGGTTGGCTGAGGGCTATAGCAGAAAACACTTGCCCAAGGTACCATGCAGAGGGAATGAACATGGAATGAAGCAAACTTCTCAACCACAGTCATTCTTGCTCCTATTATGTGTGTGTGTTGTTAAATCAAGTATGTCTCAAATGTAGCAGTTCATCAAGCAGAGATCTATAAAATAAATGCCAGATTGAAATATGCACTGAGGTCAGTATGATCAACTAAAAATTTGAAGGTGATACCCCATCATAGCAACAGTTGAAAGACTAATCTCAGTAACATAATGTTTAAAGACTTAATGGCTTCAAATTTAAGGTAATGGATTACTAACCACAAGATAATGAATTCAAAACTTTGTATTGAACTTCCACTCTATATGATAACACTATATTTACATGTCAGTCTATTTGATTTCCAGCAATTAACAATTGTAATTTAAAGTTGAATGGTTAGGGTTAACAGTAAGAAAGATGTCCAGATTTCTTTTTAAATTATTGTGCGAAATATTCTGAGAAAAAATACAAATAAAGTTGATGGTATATCTTCAAAGTTTCATTCCCTGGTTAAACTCCATGTATTTTAGACATTTCCTCATTATGCTCAGTCTAAGACATTGTTCAGGCAAAGACCTCGTTTTTGAAGTTATTTTTGTAGTAAAAAAGACTTGTTGTGCAAACAAACATACTTTATTTTGTAGCTGAAAGATTTATGAATCTTTTGATATCTCATATGTCAAAATCGGCAACTCAGTTTTCGAATCCATAAAGAACATGAATATATATATATAACATATATATATATACATACATATATATACATATATATATATATATATATATATATATATATATATATATATATATATCAAACTATGGTTGCAGAACGAACAAATACAAGGTCATCTATGTAACATTTCATATCTCGAACATTTAATCATAGAATATACATGTATAACATCACAGAAGATGAAACATAACTCATCAGTACAAGCATATAAGAAAGTGCGAGAAAAATGTGCAACCATAGTTTGATATATTTATCTCATTCAATTGAGCACTTCTATAGCAGTCCTATTAAACGTATTGTTCCTGATAAGAAACAATCACTGTATTATTGATATATATATATAATATATATATATATATATATATATATATACATACATACATACATACATACATACATACATATGTTTATCAATTTGTGTTGCGAGATTACTGATGTGAAGTTGTGTGCTAAAACAGATATTGTTGTATTTTTGGATCTTTTTTTATGTGTATATATAATATATATATATCATCATCATCATCATCATCGTTTAACGTCCGCTTTCCATGCTAGCATGGGTTGGACGGTTCAACTGGGGTCTGGCAAGCCCGAAGGCTGCACCAGGCCAGTCAGATCTGGCCGTGTTTCTACAGCTGGATGCCCTTCCTAACGCCAACCACTCCGAGAGTGTAGTGGGTGATTTTATGTGCCACCGACACAGGTGCCAGTCGAGGCTGGCAGACGGCCACGCTCGGATGGTGCTTTTTATGTGCCACCGACACAGGTGCCAGACGAGGCTGGCAGACGGCCACGCTCGGATATGGTGTTTTCTTATGTGCCACCGACACAGGTGCCAGACGAGGCCGGCGAACGGCTACGATCGGATGGTGTTTGTTACGTGCCCACAGCACGGAGGCCAGTCGATGCGGTACTGGCTACGGTCCCATTCGGATGGTTTTCTTATGTGCCACCGGCACTGGTACCACAAGGATACAAATTCCATTGATGTTCATCTATATTGATTTGATTAGATTTGACTTTCACTTGCCTCAACAGGTCTTCACAAGTGTCACAAGCAGGAAGGTATGCACAGGTGGACTGACTATGTCCCAATATATATATATATATATATATATATACATAAAATATATACATATATATATATATACATGTATATATATATATATATATATATATATACATAAAAAAAGGTCCCAAAATACAACAATATCTGTTTTAGCACTTGACAACTGATGCTGGTGTGTTTATGTCCCCATATCTTAGTGGTTCAGCAAGAGACCAATAGAATAAGTACTAGGTTTACAAAGAATAAGTCCTAGGGTCAATTTGTTCGACTAAAGGTGGAACTCCAGCATGGCTGCTGTCAAATGCCTGAAACAAATAAAAGAATAAAAGAATATATATATGTATATATAGAGAGAGATTTTTTGTTAGACTGAATTCAAAATATACTATTTGATATATATATATATAGTACTTAGTTTATTGTTGTGAAAGTCCATGGCTCAGTGGTTAGAGCATTGATCTTATGATCATGAGGTTGTGAGTTCAAATCCCAGACCGGGCTGCGTGTTGTGCTCTTGAGCAAGACACTTCATTTCACATTGCTTCAGTTCACTCAGCTGTAGAAAGGAGTTGCAACATCACTGGTGCCAAGCTGTATTGGCCTTTGCCTTTCTCTTGGATAACACTGGTGACATGGTGAGGGGAGGCCAGTTTGCATGGGTGATTGCGTGTCTTCCATAAACAACCTTGCCCGGACTTGTGTCTGGGTGGGTAACTTTGTAGGTGCAATCCTATGGTCAATCATGACCGAAGGGGGTATCAGCAGTTTATTGTTGCAATTTAACTGTACAAATGTCAGTGTATGTGTGTATATGAGCTACATGGTGACCTCAATAATGCCAATCTCCCCCCTCCCCCAAAATAAATAAATAAATACCCACTACACTCTGTAAAGTGGATAGAATTAGGTAGAGCATCCAGTCCTAGAAACCATGTCAAAGCAGACACTGGAGTACAATGCAGTCCTTGGACTTATCTTATGCTTGTCAAACTGTGCAGCCCATACCAGCATGGAACATGCATGTTAAATGATGTTGATGATGATAATGATGATGATGAAGAAGAGCGTTGTGTGTATGTATAGATATATTATATGTGTTCACATATTATATGAATATATTTGTGTGTGTATATGTATGTATACTGTGTATATTCTTATATCTACTGTCTCTCCTCTTGCTGTCTCTCCTTTTGCTGTCTCTCTCTCTCTCTCTCCCTCTTTCTCATTCCACAAACATATATTTTATGATTCAGCAGTACCTCAAAAGTCACAAGTTAACCATGTTACATACTGTGCCCCACACCCATAGAAAATGGCTGATAAATTTTTACATTCCAACAAAAATAATGTTATATTTAGAGACGACAATATTAATTTTCTGATAACCAATTAATTTTTATAAAATGAACTAAATACAGTTTTACAGCTGAATAAATTTAACTCAAAAAAATTAAGCTTTTGACTTATGGCAATTTTGATGGAAGGCTTTTAATTTAGTTCACTTTAAAAAAGAAGTTTATATGATGTTACTAAGGGCAGTCTCAAGTGGGTTTGCTTCAAAAGGGTTAGAATGTACAACATAGAAAAATGAACTTGCATATCATTACCTGAGACTTAGTTCTGGTTTATGACTGTGACACACGGAGAAAACTTGCACCTATAAATGTCACACTGGCATGACTGTATCAGGAGCTGAAAGCGCAAACAAGCGATCACATTTTACCCTGAAATATCCTATAATTTAGCACTATCCATCCAGCTGACAAAGGAACATCTACCTGGTCATATGATCTGCTAAAAGTAGCAGCCAAATTTCCCTCAAACTGCTTCCTACTGCCTTTTTTAAATACAGGAAGACGTTATATAATGTAGTACTAGATATATTATGTCTGAGAAAAACAACTATGGGATGGCCATGGCTAAACTAGACCTAAACAACAACAATAATAATATTCACTTAGCTTATTTACCCCCCCCCCCTCTGACCCTTTTTTTTTCTCTAAACCTTAAAATAAAGCTGTGACCCTAAAATAAGCCATTTAATATTATTATCACAACTAATCTGCTGCTATTACTTACCTCAACATCATTACCCCTTTACTCCTTTGTAACTCTATTGTTCTCAGCCTTTAACTGCTCCATCAATTTTCTACCCTGGCTGCTTTTGCACTCATTTTCCCCCCATTTTTTAAAAGCACACAAAAGATATTTTACAACATGTCAGCCACTTTTTTTTTTTTTTCCTTTTTCTTTTATTTATTGCCTCCATGCATAGCATCTATATAGCACAGAAGCTGGAGAAAGAGAGCGGACTGTATGACCGCTATTACTTTGATTGAGCCAAGGAGGGAGAGCACTCCATGATCACTCACCCTACTAGAAATAGCAAATAGCATTCTACCACTTTACTCAACCATTTTCAAAACAAAGAATGATGTATTGGATAATGTATTCCAAGGTATGCAATCCATAGAAAAAGAAGAAACTGATTATCACTCACATTTGGTATGCTTTGATCATAGATCTGTGTAATCAAAGCTGATTTGGGGATAAATAGCAACAATAGCAACATCTATTAATGTACTCCAGTACACAATGCCTTGAAAACTAGAAAAAAAATGTGGTGGTCAGAGATGGAATGTCTTTGATCATAGGTCTACTCTAGTGGTTCTCAACCATTTTTTTACTTATGGACTCCTTTGATTCCTGTTTTATTCAGGTGAGGGGGATGCTCATAATTATTCACTGTCTAAAAACTTATATCTTTTATGATTAAATATTATTAGGACTGGTATAAAAAAATGTTTATTTTGTGTATTGTAGAAATATAATTAGTTTATTGCACATAAATTTTAATAACAAAATCTTATATAGACCACAAAGGGTTCATATAGACTCTGGTTGAGAACCACTGGTAAATAATCAGGTTTGATTCGGAGCTAAACAACAACAATCTCTTCTACTTCTCCATAGGCAGAGGCGTGGCTATGTAGTTAAGAAGCTTCCTTTGCAACTATGTGGCTCCCAGTTCAGTGGTACCAGATCTTTTGTTTGGAAATCTTAAAATAAAGTAAAAATTTTCTAATTTGGTATATTGATGTAATCTTTTCATTACCGAATCTGAATTTAAGATTCCTTTGTTCCCAGAAAATTTTAGAAAAATGTTACAAATGTTCAAAGTTTGATAATTTTTAGTCCAGTCAGAAAACAGGAATCAGAAGCTGCTATTTTCTGCATTATAGCTGTCTGTCATGACAAGCAGAACATAACATGGACACAAAAAGATACTGCTTGTCAAATTTTGTGGTGGTGGTTGTAGTAGTGAAAGTGTCAGAGTATAGCTTTGCTTGTTACTATGGAAACGGAAACCAGGTGGCTTCCTATTGGATAAAATTACCCAAACTTTACTAATTTAAGGCAAAAATGAATTTGATTTTCATAGTTAGCATATAAAAGTAAATCAGTATTGCAAATCTGAAAACAATTGGAACAAAATTGAAAAAATACAAAATCTGTAACAGTGGCCAAAAAGATCTGCAGCACTTTTAGCAAGTATCTTTTACTATAGCCCCAGGCCAAGTGATGCCTTGTAAGTGAATTTGGTACACAAAGACTATGTAGAAGCCCATTGTGCATGTATGTATATATATATACAGTGGGGGGAAATAAATATTCGTACAGAACATAAATAACTGATAATTCTGATTTAATACTTCGTAGCATAACCATTATTCAGTTCCACTTCAACCAATCTCTTCTTGTAGTTCTTAATCAATGACTCGCATGTTTTTTAGGAGGTCTTGCATATATAGATACATACATGCCCACATAGATATGTACACACAAGTGCATACATAATGCATACATGCATGCCTACATACATACATACATACATACATACATACATACATACATACATACATGCATACATACATACATGCATGCATACATACATACTTACATACATACATACATACACATGCACACATGCATAGATAGATAGATAGATACATACATACATACATACATACATACATACATACATACATACATCATACATACATACATACATTACAATGGCAATCTGTGAGTGGAACAATAAAAATATGCAAGAGTTCTTCAAGTTCCAAATGTGAATTTGTCTGTTAACTACATCCCAAAGATGGATCCTTGTATCTATATTGGTGACCAGCTTCCTCCTCAGTGGAAGATTTATAATAGTTCAAAAATAAAAGATAAACACACACACACACACACACATACATACATGGAAAATTTCAAACACTGCACTATCAACTCATAAAAGTACTACAGCCTGCATATACAGAACCCAAAGGCACTACAATCCCAGAGTCACATGCAGTGAAAGACTTGGAAATCAGTATGTGCAATGACGCATTATTTTATATGCACATTACCAAGATGGCAGCAAAGTGCTGACAACTGGTAGGATGGATACTGAGGTCCTTCAAGACCAGAGACCAAGAAACTATGTTGACCCTGTGGAGAGTCTTTGTTCTCAGCTGCCTGGACTACTATTCCCAGTTATGGTCACCACATACTGCCAAACTAACAGTGGAGCTTAAAGCAGTCCAATGCCACTACACCAAAAATACTGAAACAGTGCAGAGGAGGAGTTACAGAGATAGGCTGAGAAAACTGCAACTTTACTCCCTGGAGTGAAGGTGTGATAAATATGTAATAATCTATATATGGAAAACTCTAGAAGGGCTAGTACCTAATTTCAGCATTGAGTGTTACACAAATGTCAGAACTGGTCGTCATTGTATTGTACCAATGGTACCATCCACTCCATCAAAATTCAGGACCAGATACTGCGATAGTATAGGGTTCAAAGGCCCACAGGTCTTCAATGCCCTGCCACAAAAATTAAGAAATCTGCATAAGGCTGAAGTAGTTGTTTTCAAAAAGGAACTAGACATCTCCTCTCCACAATACTGGATGAACCAACAGACTGATATGAGGTACAGATGAGGGTAGTGGAATCAAATTCCTTTATACACCAAATGGACCAATAGCTAGGACAAAGGCACATACAAGAATGGTGATGTGAACACTCCAGACTGAGGAAATAAAAAAAATAACGGTGGTGCTCCAGTACGATGGAAGCCAATTGGCTGAAATAAGTTAGAGAGTAAAAGAGTATACATATATACATACGTGCTGAAGACCTCAGTAAATTGTAAGCACAGCAGACCTGATATAATGATTTGGGAAAGAGAAGTGAAACTGTGCACAGTAATTGTAATTAGCTGCCCAGTGGATGTTAATGTAAAGCTGAAGATCAGTGAAGAAGAGAATAGCTATGCTGAACTATTGAGAAATCTGCAGTTACTCCATCCAGATTACAAGTTCAGGTTTATACCTGCAATTACTGGGGCCCTGGGACATGTAACACACTGCCTAAAGACCAATCTTGAGAAATTAGGCCTCTCAAAACCGGAAAGGAAAAAGTTAATTTGAAGACTACAGATCCAATCCATCACTAGAACTGTAAAAATCTGTGAAACTTTCCAGAAATTTATCGTTTAAATATATATGAGCATGTCTGGTGCAGCTTTCCAGCTGGCCAGCTCCATGTCAAACCATCCAACCCATGCCAGCATGGACAACTGACGTTAAATGAGATGATGATGATGAAGTTAACTGACCAGCCACTGACCACAAGCATCACACTATCTTTATATCATTATCACTGCTATCACAACCATCTCATTCCATATCCTGAATTATATACCAACCAGTAAAGGGCTTTTCTTCAACATGGTATTTTGACCTGCTAAAAGTAGCAGCCAAATTTCCCTTGCATAATATCCTGTCATCTTAGAAAAGGAAATATTTGATATTGTGATCCTCAGTTTCCTGCACATGAGTAAAAGACAGGATGGTCACAGCTGGAATGCTGTCTTAGGTCATAGGTATGATCTGGGGTTAAATTTCAACAACATCCACACTCTTTCTCCACTGCCTTATTAACCACCATGAACAACAACAAAAACAACAACAGCAACAACAAAAAGCAACAAAATAAACATCAGTAGCACTATTCCCATCACACTACTACCACCATCATCAGCACCAGCAATGCCACCAGCGCCACCACCACCCAATTTCACCTCCAGTGTCATGCAACCTATTTTATTCCTTCATATAACACATCCTGTCACTTTCACCAGCATCTTTACTTGAGCTACTACCACCACCCTGAACCACCACTGCCACCATCACCACCATCAACCACTGTCACCACCATCAACATTGCCACTGCTGCTTCTCCACCACTACCACCATCACCACCACCACCAACAGCAATAACAACAACTGCAACAGCAGCAGCTGCTCAGTCAAGCTGGGGTGTATTAATTTTACTCCCTTGCCTCATGTCCCCTATAGTCTACATACCACATAATCATCTGTATGGGTGGCCAGACAGAAACTAATGAGGGAGCTTCTATGTTGTATGATCTACAAGAAATAGCAGCCAAATTTCACTCAAATGACATCTGCTTGCTATCTTAAAAACAGGAAAGATACATTTGATAATGTAGTCCTATATGAATGTATATGTATATATATATTTATATAAATAAATATATATTTATATTTATATATATAAAGATAGAGATTTAGATATATATACATATACATATATACATATATAAGTGAATATATATACATATATAGGTGAATATATATATATATATATACTCTCTCTCTTTTACTCTTTTACTTGTTTCAGTCATTTGACTGCGGCCATGCTGGAGCACCGCCTTTAGTCGAGCAAATCGACCCCGGGACTTATTCTTTGTAAGCCCAGTACTTATTCTATTGGTCTCTTTTGCTGAACCGCTAAGTGACGGGGACGTAAACACACCAGCATCGGTTGTCAAGCAATGCTAGGGGGACAAACACAGACACACAAACACACACACACACATACATATGTATATACATAAGCTTTGGATGAACCTTGAAACTAATGTTCAGGTCATTTGGGCAATGCTGGTGGTATATTCTCTACAGTGGTGAAAAAATTTTTCGGTGAAGAAATTTTCTTGTACTGGAGTGTGAGTTCCAATGGTGGTTATATCTGGTCATTCCAAGCATAGAGCCTTGTAAACAGTGTTGGTTGATGTAGGGTTTTTTTTTTCTTTTTTGTAAATTAAAATGTATTGGTAGTGTCAATGGATAGATAGAGGGGGGAGAAATGTGTATAATTAGAAAGAGGAGATAGGTCAAATCAAAAACAAGAAGGGAGAATGAGATGAAAAAGAGAAGAAGCAAAAAGGAGGGAGACAAAAAAGAAATGAAGAGAGAGGGAACGAAATGAGAGAGGGTGTTAGCTAGTGGCTGTATAAAATTAATTTCATAGGCTGTGTGGTAAGTAGTTTGCTTTCCAACCACATGGTTCTGGGTTAAGTCCCTCTGCATGGCACCTTGGGCAAGTGTCACCTATAATAGCCTTGGGCTAACCAAAGCCTTGTGGGAGAATTTGGTAGACAGAATCTGAAAAAAGCCCATCATATATATATATATATATATATATATATATTATATATACATACATATATATATATATATATATATATATACATATATATATATGTGTGTGTGTATTTGTACATCTGTCCCTCCCCCCACTGTCACTTGACAACTGATGTTGGTGTGTTTATGTCCACATAACTTAGTGGTTTGGCAAAAGAAACAATAAAATGAGTACTAGGCTTACAAAGTATAAGTCCAGGAGTCGATTTGTTCCACTAAAAGTGGTGCCCCAGCATAGCTGCAGTCAAATGACTAAAACAAATAAACGAATATAAAATTCAAATAGAAGTTATATTGGCCTCATGATGATGATGATGATAAAGAGACTATAGCAGGAGACACTTATCCAAGATGCCATGTAGTGGGACTGAACCTGGAGCCATGTGATTGGGAAGCAAGCTTTCTACCATACAGCTATACCCGCAAGAATATGTTTATTTCATATCCCAAATTCTTATCCTTTAAAAAATACTTTCCCCTCATTTGTATTTATGACACTGACTAAATTCCTTCTTTAGTGACACCCAACTGAAATTCAAAGTTCATTACAGCATCAATCCATTAAACAATTTGTTTCTATATTTTTCTGAAACTATATCTGTTTTCTTCAATTGATTTTGAAAATATGGAAGAATTTAATGAAAATAATTTTGTCATAATAAACCTATTTTTTCTGAAATTTAAAACAACACAAAATTTTAATGGAAAATTTTAATATAGATCATTTTAAAACAGGATGTGTGTCTGCAAATAAATAACAAATGCCAGTGTAAGCACAAACAAACACATGCACAAACAAGTGCACATATTTTTAACATTTAATAGTATAACTGGTGGAGGCAGCGAGCTGGCAGAACCGTTAGCATGCTGGGTAAAATGCTTAGTGGCATTTTGTCTGCCTTAACATTCTGAGTTTAAATTCCACTGAGGTTGACTTCAATTTCCATCCTTTTAGGGTTGATGTTGATAAAACGAGCACCAGTTGATCACTGGGATTGATGCAAGTGATTTACACCCTCACATGATAATATTGGCCATGAGCCAAAATTTGAAACCAATATTACGGCTGGTGCTAGTTTGTTTACATAACTTGGTGGTTCAGTAAAATAGATCAACAAAATAACTACCAAGACTTAGATAAAAAAAATAAGTACTATCTGTTTGACTAAAACCCTTCAAGGATGTGTTCAGTGATGGATTAACCAATAAGCAAAATAAACATGTGCTTAGGGCATCAAGGGAAATTAGGGCACCACAGAAATGGTAAATGGCTTACAGCACCAAAGAAATTACTTTAAACTTACCCTTTACTCTCTTTTACTTGTTTCAGTCATTTGACTGCAGCCATGCTGGAGCACTGCCTTTAGTCGAGCAAATTGACCCCAGGACTTATTCTTTGTAAGCCTATCGGTCTCTTTTGCCAAACCGCTAAGTTACAGGGACATAAACACACCAGCATCGGTTGTCAAGCGATATTGGGTGGGGGAGGTCAAACACAGACACACACATACATATATGACGGGCTTCTTTCAGTTTTCATCTACCAAATCCACTCACAAGGCTTTGGTCGGCCCGAGGCTATAGTAGAAGATACTTGCCCAAGGTGCCACGCAGTGGGACTGAACCCGGAACCATGTGGTTGGTAAGCAAGCTACTTACCACACAGCTACTCCTACGCCTATACCACACAGCCACTCATTAATGTTTATATTTTGAATTACATATATAAAGGGAAGCCAAAATTTTTTAAGTGCCTAGGGCCTCTATGGATCTTAATCAGGTCCTGGCTGTGTCCTTGCATGACCACAGTCCAATGACTAAAACAAAAAAAAAGGTAAGAAATGAAAAAAATACCTCCCCTAAATGAGAAAAAAAAATGTTTATAATAGGGGTCAATTCTTTTGATCATAGGTCTGCTCAGAGTTGACCTTGAGGCAAAACAACATCAACAACAAATACCCAGATCAGCACATGGTTGTTAACTTATCAGAGAAAAGTGTTGTATCTTTTGCCTATTCAATGGAATAATAAATACTGTTGGACTTTTTTTTTTTGTGTGTGTGCTTCTTACATATCAGTGTGTTGATGCTGAAAGCTTTCAAATATTCATTCAATCTTTTCATTTTCCCCTTCATCTAACTTCTATACTCCCTGCTATTCACATGGGAAAGAACATATGGGTGTTCTGTCTGAAACTTTTTTTTTCTTTTTGCCAGCAAGGTCAAATACTAAAAAAAGAGATAGTTGATAAATATATAAATATATGAATAAGTAAAATTTTGTGATAATTGAAGCAAAGAAAATTCTAAAAACCTTTACTGTGCATTCCTTTTTATTTAATAAGTCCCCATTTAAATAAGCTCAAATTTCAGGACTCCCTCCTCTGAATAACAATAGGAAATAGAATTCTGCCTTGGTCCTTCATTAGCCAACACCTGTCACTCTCATTTTATTTCCCCTTCTTCCTATCTCTTTTCAATGGCTGGTAAGCAGCAAGGAACAGCTTCTCAAATGTCTGGGAAGTAGCTGGGATCTTTTTTCTTCAACCTAAACTGTTTTCTTCATGCATTAAATTAACATGTGGTTCAGTTGGAGATTTTTTTCTTTTTCTTTTTCTTCTTTTTTTTTTGGCAATGAGTTTTCTTTCATCTCCAGAACAGTTGGATCTAGTTTTTTTTCATTCTCAAAATATGCATTTTTCAAAAGACAGTAAAAAATCTGAAAGTTGGCTATATAATAGCTTTGAAGTTATGATGTTGTGGAGAAAGAAACTGGAGGAAAAATCATGTATTTTTAGCCAATAGCAAGACAGAAATTTTCTGCATCTAGTGGAGCAGTGTCAACTTTAAGGCTGTACTCTGAAATTTATGGTTTAGTCTCTATGAAATGACCCCTTCATTGTAGGTTTCTAAATAAACAGAAGTACCTAATAAAATCAACATGTATCATCTTACTGATTCTTTTGTCTCTTCATTGATTGTATATTTTTATTTTTTGCTAAATTTGTTATATTAATATATTTGTCTGCATGTGTTTACTTTATGCATATTTCAGTATTAGGTATACCTGTCATGTATTTATGTACATCATTAATGTATAAGTGCATGCATGTGTGTGTGTGTGTGTTTGTGTGTGCGCGTGTGTGTGTGTGTGTGTGTGTGAAAAGGCAGCGTCTGTCTCCAAAACTTCAAAGTTGAGTAATGTTCTCATGTTTGGATTTGTAAACTATGATAAGAATAACACTAGTCAACAAAGAATTTATCCCAAGAAAAAGAATACCTGTATGTTATGTATGTTATACGTTTTTGCATGTGGAATTCAAGAATAATGTCAAATTATTTGTACTAAGTTCACATATTCCATTCACCTTCATAATGCCAAGAAACAGTATTAACATTGCAAACAACTTTTGCTATGAAAAATATGTAAAATATTAAGACAATTGATGAAAAATATCTTTAATAAAATTCTAATTGATAAATATAAATTTTTATTAAAGCAAAACACATGGGTGAAGTAAATCTTGTAGTGTGAAGAATCAACACAAGTGGGTGAAACACAACACAAAGTGCAGTTGTCATGGTAACAAATTATTAATGTCTTCCGGTCTGTTGATTGGCTAAAATTACCCAAATTTCTGGACTTTAGATCCAAATAACATCAGATTCTTTAATTTATGAGATAAAGTAATTGATTGATCATAATCAAAATTCAGAGTTGCATCGATACACCAAAATTGAAAACAATTTGAGCAAAATTAAAGAGAACTCAATTTGCAAATGAGAAAAACTAGATCTGAACAGTTCATCTTTTAGTCAAGAAAATCTTCAGTTAATATTTGGAGCCATCAACTTATATATGTAGACTGTGATGCAAACAAAACAATAGTGCTGCTTAACTGAATGGTTTCTGGCATATGCATATATATATATATATATATATATATATATATATATATATATATATATCATCATCATCATCATCATCATCATCATCATCATCGTTTAACGTCAGTTTTCCATGCTGGCATGGGTTGGACAGTTCAACCGGGGACTGGGAAGCCAGAAGGCTGCCCCAGGCTCCAGTCTGATCTGGCAGTGTTTCTACAGCTGGATGCCCTTCCTAATGCTAACCGCTCCATGAGTGTAGTGGGTGCTTTTTACGTGCCACCGGCACAGAAGCCAGTAAAGGTGGCGCTGGCATCGTCCACATTCGGATGGTGCTTTTTACGTGCCACCGACACAGGTATCGCAACTACAACTTCCATCTGATTTTTATTTTGATGTTGATGTACTTGACTCAATAGGTCTCCTGAAGCACAGCAGGTCGCCCTACGATCCAGGGTAAGCACAGCAGGCCATCCTGCAATCAAAGGTACTTTGAATGGGCTGTGGCTGGGGCTAGTTATGCGAAGCTGGTACTCTTTTACTCATTTCAGCCATGCAGCTGCAGTCATTCTGGAGCACCACCATGGTGGTTCTGACTTCCTCAGGGTGGGGTATTTCATATCATCACTCCTGTCTGTGCTTTGGTCCTATCTGTTGGCCCATTTGGTGTATAAGGGAGTTTGATTCCACTGCCCTCATCTGCAACTCATGTCGGGCTGTTGGTTCATCCAGTATTGATGTCTAGTTCCTTTTTGAAGATATCTACTTCCACCTAATGCAGATTTCTTGATTTTTGTGGCAGAGCATTGAAGACCTGTTGGCCTTTGAACCCTACACTATTGCAGTACCTGGTCCTGAATTTGTACCTTTGGTACAATATAATGACAGCAAGATTCTCCACAGGATCAACATAATTTTTTGGTCACTTGTCTTGAAGGACCTCAGTATTCAATCCGCCAGTTGTCTGCACTTTGCTACCATCTTGGTAATGTGGCTGGCACCTCCTTTAGAGCTACAATATTAAAGAATTCAGGTGTTTTTTTTATTTGCATGTTTTCAAGGGGGTAAGTGAAGACTCTTTTAAATTGTTCACTGTGTATTCTTTTTGAACAATGGTCCTATTTTATATTGTATTGTGGCTGTTTCCTTTGGGAATTTATAGAAAGCTTTGAGATTTGTTTTTATGCTTTCCACAGCTCTCTTCTCTTCTCTCTCTCTCTCTCTCTCTCTCTCTCTCTCTTCTCTCTCTCTCTCTCTCTCTCCTCTCTCTCTCTCTCTCTCTCTCTTTCATGAAAGAGTTTGATCTTGTTTTCAATTTCTAGGAGTGTCTGTATTAAGATACAGTTCTCCCTATCCTTTAGTTGCCTATTCAGCTGCTTTGAGACCTTTGACCTGCAACACATAAGGGTTTTTCTATCCCTGGGAATCTTATTTGTCAGTGTGCTAGCCTTTCTTTCTGGAGTATATTTAGTGTATATAGTTTGCACTGTTGGCATGAACTGGCTGAGTTTCAAGTCAATGTCTTGATACATAGAATGTTGGACCAGTTTTGTTTGTTGATCTCTTTGCAGATTGCTCTCCATTTTACTTTAGAGAAACTCAGGTTGGATAAAGCTGGAATCCTCCTGATAGGGTAGATACCAGCAGTTCACACAGGACCATACACAGTTAGTTCAACAATGTTGTGATCTGAGAGTGCTGTTTGTGTCACCTTCACATTATGGATAAATTTCACATTATTTGTGAAGCAGAGATCCAATATGTTGTTTCTCCTGGTTGGCCTGGGTATGACTTGCTCCATGTACAGTATTATTTGCTCCATGTAAAGTACGACTTGCTCCATGTATTAGTAAGTCCAAGTAATGACTCTACATATACTGTGTGTGTGTGTATATATATATATATATATATATATATGCCATAAAAACCCATGTAAATTGCACACCTGTGTAATTTATGCAGGTGATTTTCAGGATAAAATTTGTTAAAAAAAGCTTCTGTTCATGAAAAATTCACACCCAAAAGTTTTCAGAATTGTCAATATGGCCAGTGGGCAAAATTTTTCAATTTAGTTGTACTTAGCATAAGTTCACTTACTCATGATTAGATTTTATCAAATTTTCATTAAATATAAATAATTTCTGTTTAACAGGTATCACATTAAACGCTATTAAAATTACAATGTGTTTGTGTTGTCTGTGTAAATAAAATCAGTTTTGTGGGACTGACATATGTCAGTCCGTTTTACTCATTTGGTATACCCTCCTCCTCCCTCAATGTTAGCATTCCAATAATAAAAATAAATAAATGAAAAATATGATGCTGATTGTGTGTGTGTGTTTGTGTGCATGTAACTGTATGAGACTGTGTGTTTGTGTGTCTCCAAGTAACCAGAAATAACTGAAGTATTATTTTACAAAATGCGAGCATGTATATATGATAAATTGAAGGAAATTGTTGTATACAGTGCTCAGGTGCACTACAATTAAAAAAAAAAAAGCCATCAGGTGTACTGTTTTCAAGAAGTATGGAAGATTTAAAGATGTAGTGTCTCGACAGCTAACAACTGATGGAGGTAGTTTATTCCATGCTTCAGCAATTCTGAGCATGAAAAAATATTTCCAAAAGTCATGGATGCTGTGTTGTTTTTTGATTTTATAAACATGTCCGTGAGTGTTTGTCATATGGAATTCAAAAAGGTGCCCAAGGTTGTTGTTGGAAAGATGATGGATAATCTTGTTTATAATAAACTTTATTTTACATTTCTTGCCCACAAGAGATTATGTTCAATCTTTAGCATACTGCTGTATATCTTCTCGAATCACAATCGCAGGAATAGTTGCTGATAAGAATTATCAACAAAAACAAAGCTGACGAATACACACAGGTGTTGCAAATTAAGTTGAATAACCAATAAACATCAGCTTAGATGATATGTTACTCAACTGATAAAAATATGTAAAATATGGCCTGGATCATGTCAGACTTCAAAAAATAGTTAACCATTTATTATTTTTAGTAATTCTTTTATTCTTTTATTTCTTTCAGTCATTTGACTGCAGCCATGCTGGAGCAACGCCTTTAGTCGAGCAAATCGACCCCAGGGCTTATTCTTTGTAAGCCTAGTACTTATTCTATCGGTCTCTCTTGCCGAACCACTAAGTGATGGAGACGTAAACACACCACCATCGGTTGTCAAGCAATGTTGGAGAGACAACCACAGACACACAAACATATACATACACACACACACATATATATATATATGCGACAGGCTTCTTTCAGCTTCCGTCTACTAAATCCACTCACAAGGCTTTGGTCGGCCTGAGGCTAACTTGTTTCAGTCATTAGATTGTGGCCATGCTGGAGCATCACCTTGAAGGGTTTAATTGAACAAATCAACTTCAGTGTTTTTGTTTTCAAGCCGAGAACTTATTCTCTCAGTATCTTTTGGAAAACTGCTAAGTTACAGGGATGTCAAGCAGTGGTGGAAGACATACAGATATATACATACATATATATATATATATATATATATACAGTTATAGTTTCCATCTACTGAATCCACTCACAAGGATTTTTGGTTGGTCAGGGATTCGATAAAAGACGCTTGCTGAAGATGCCATACAGTGGGATTGAACCCAGAACTGAATTGTTGAGAAACAAACTTCTTAGCATGCAGCTATTATTCCTAACTTTTTTCTTACTTATTAATTCTAGAGGAAGGAAGTAGATTGTTCTAGAGGAAGGAAGCATATGAACCCTTTCTATATCACCCCACATGGGGCTGCCCCTGATTTTATAATGCAAATTCACTGTTTTTAAGTCAAATCTTCCATCAAAATTTCTTAATTTAATTTGTTTCAACCATGAGCTTAATAATAACTACGCTATTTTACAAAATTCTTCATTATTTTCAAAATTAATTGAAATAAAGATTGTATTTCAGCAAAAAACAAAAGATAGACAGGTGAGGAAACAACAAACAAGGTGTATTAGTTTGATGCTCAGAAAAAAATGGAAGAGTGTTTGTCCAACTAGTGTTGGTTTGTTTATGTCCAATTTAGTGGTTTGGTGAAAGAGTCTGATAGAAAAATTCCAGACTTATTAGAAAATAAAGTACAGGGATCAATTTGTTTGACTAAACTCTTCTGGCCAGTGCCCCAGCATGACTGCAGCCCAATAACTAAATCAAGTAAAAGATAAAAGATAAATACAAAAAAAAATATATCAAAAACTGGCCATTTGCTTCTCCTTGACCATCTACCAACTTCCTAGGCTCAAGTAATACGTTTAAAGAATTTGTGTAACTTGTTTCTTCAGCTGCTTCTCTTTTAATTTCTTTTCATTAGCATTAAAGAAAATGATATAATGTTAAACATTTAGGTTACATTCTTCCAACCTATGAATTAAACATAAATCTATGTCTGTTTGTTTACTTAATCAAAACACCCATCCTACAAAGTGTAAGAGTCTCTTTAGAAATATATCTATTTGCATTTTGAAGAAGAGACTACATTCTTTTGTTTCTAACTACACTAACTGTCCTTTAACCACCTGAGCATCTCTGGTATTTATCTACTAACATTTTCTTTCAATTTGGATCATAATGAGGTTGTTTAATCTACGAGATATAGCAGTCATGTTTTCTTGTGTGTTTAAGAAACTCACTTTGCAATCACATGATTTTAGGTTCAGTCCCATTGAGTTCACCTTGGACAAGCATTTTCTACTATAACCCAGGGCTGACCTATGTCTTGAAAGATCCAGCTTGTTGTGCTCAAGCATCTGGTCTGTTTGGATTGGGACATCCCACAGGATTTTGCCAGTCTCCTTCTCAGCCATTCTTTATAATTTGTCCTCATACTACATCCTACCTCTCTCATACCCTCGCCTTTCACTGTTTCTAATGCAGCACTTTCACTACTTCATCATGTTGCCACAACTTATATTGGTTTTGGCCAAGTCAAGCGCATTCATTCACAATATGGGCAACAGTTTTGTTAAATCTATTATAGATTTGACATAGTGGAGACATTTGATCATTTCTAAGGTTGAGCCCCTGATTTGTGGCTGAAGCTTGGTTTTGCTCTGCCAGTATAGTATATTATTGATGTTGTTGTTTTGGGATGAAGTTTTGTCAAACAATAAAGATACAGCTACTGTTATAAACTAAAATGTAAGGGACACGCAAATATGGGGAAATGCATGATGATATTCTTTTGTGCCAATTGTGACATGTTGTAACACTTGTTTTGTTGACAAGGAATGTTGGAAGCAAATCCTTTGAGGCGGTGGTTTGCTGCTGGAACATTAGAATTCCTTTGAGCCTTTACAGTTTCAAATCACAAATCAATAATTAGTTCTTTATCTGACTTTTATTGTTGAAAATGACTTGAATACATACTCTCTTTTACTTGTTTCAGTCTTTTGACTGTAGCCATGCTGGAGCACCACCTTTAGTCAAGCAAATCGACCCCAGGACTTATTCTTTGTAAGCCTAGTACTTATTCTATTGGTCTCTCTTGCCGAACCACTAAGTGATGGAGATGTAAAAATACACCAGTATCGGTTGTCAAGTGATGCTGGGAGGACAAACACAGACACACAAACGTATACACAAACACATGCACACACACGCACGTACACACACACACACACACACACACACACACACACACACATATACATATATACGACGGACTTCTTTCAGTTTCCGTCTACCAAATCCACTCACAAGGCTTTGGTTGGTCCGAGGCTATAGTAGAATCCACTTGCTCAAGGTGCCACACAGTAGGACTGAACCCAGAACCATGTGGGTTGTAAGCAAGCTAGTTACCACACACCCACTCCTACATGTGAAACAAATTTTATTTATTTTCCAGTTTCTTCTGTAGTTTTAAAGTTAATAATATTTGTATTTCAAGTCAAAGAATCTTAATCCTGCAGAGTTTCTTTTGATCAGTTTCATATTTTCTCCCCACATCTCAGCATGTATGTCTGAATTAGATAACAGCATTGCAAACATACATTGTTTCTCAATATAATTTAGGTTTTCTGTGAATCCTCAGAGATTTGCCTGTAGAAAAACTTTATAGCTTGTATTTCTCATTTGAAGCTGAATGTTGTGAGCTTTCCATTTTCATTTAGAGTAACAAGTGATAATTAAATATTTTTGCTTCCTGTTTCAGGTAATGTCCTTCAAAATAGTGTTCATTAATGATTATTATAATCATTTTTTTTTTTTTTGCCTTTAATAACTACTGTCCAAATTTGACATTTGTAAGGACTGAATTTATAGCTGAAGCAGGCTGTCTAATTAAATATCAAAAATATGCTTCAGTTGTCGATAATGGATATTTGTGTCAAAAGACACGTACTCAGAATTACAAGATAACACCCAAATTTATTAAACCTGTTTCATATATCTCTCAAGTTGTATTATAAACTTATTAGATAACTTGTTATTGTATAATAAGTGGTTCAGTCCCACTGCATGGCACCTTGGGCAAGTGTCTTCTACTATAGCCTCAGGCCGACCAAAGCCTTGTGAGTGGATTTGGTAGACAGAAACTGGGAGAAGTAAAAGAATGTGTGTGTGTGTATATGTTTGTGAGTCTGTGTTTGTTCCCCCAACATTGCTTTACGACCGATGCTGGTGTGTTTACGTCCCTGTAACTTAGCGGTTCGGCAAAAGAGACCAATAGAATAAGTACTAGGCTTACAAAGAATAAGTCTTGGGGTCGATTTGCTTGACTAAAGGCGGTGCTCCAGCATGGCCGCAGTCAAATGACTGAAACAAGTAAAAGAATAAAAGAGTAAAGAGTTATACTTTGTTAAAAAACCAGGTGTGGCTGTGTAGTTAAATAATTTGTTTCGTAACCATGTGGTTTTGAGGGTTCATCTTACAGTGAGGCACCTTGGGCAAATGTCTGTTACTACAGCTCATGGTTACTACTGCCTTGTGAATAAAATTGTTGGATGGAAACTGTGTGGAAGCTCATCATATATATGTATATGTATGTGTGTGCGCACGTGTGTGTGTTTGTGCTGATCCCATCTTCACAACTTGATAACCAGTGTTGGTTTGTTTACATACTGGTAACTTAGCAATGTGGCAACAGAAACTGATGGAATAACTACCTGAATTTAAAAATGAGTACTGGTGTCAATTTGTTTGACTAAACACTTCAAGGTGGTGCTCCAGCATAGCCATGGTTCAATGACTGAAACAAGGCCAAAGGTAATTCAAAATGTGTGACCCTGTGCCTATGTTACAAATCAAAGACTGATTATGATTAAGTTAGGCCGCAAAGAAAAAGCAGTGCCCATAGACTTTGGGTACTCCCTTTACTCTCTTACTCTTTTACTTGTTTCAGTCATTTGACTGTGGCCATGCTGGAGCACCGCCTTTAGTTGAGCAAATCGACCCCAGGACTTATTCTTTGTAAGCCTAGTACTTATTCTATCGGTCTCTTTTGCCGAACCACTAAGTTACAGGGACATAAACATACCAGTATTGGTTGTCAAGCGATGTTGGGGCGGACAAAGATAGACACACACACATACATACATTTATACATATATAAGATGGACTTCTTTCAGTTTCCATTTACCAAGTCCACTCACAAGGCTTTGGTTGACCCAAGGCTATAGTAGAAGACACTTGCCCAAGGTGCCATGCAGTGGGACTGAACCCAGATCCATGTGGTTGGTAAACAAGCTACTTACCACACAGCTATTCCTGTACCAAAATCAATGAATTTTGGTGCCATTTTCATATTGTTTAAACTAAATGATGTCAGGAATGACTTGTGTGGGGAGAGAATCCTAGAAGGCTGATGTTCATGCAAGGAAAGCAAGACACAATGATTAGAACAGACACTGGTGAAAGTTGCAGGAATAGTGCACAACATTTATGACAGGGGAGGAGACATAAGTAATTCAAGAATAATATGGAAGTAGATGGCATGAAACGAGCCTAATCCAAGGAATACCAGACATAGTAGGAATAGTGGACATTGTAGAAATAAAAAGACATTGTTGAAATAAAGGACATTGTAGGAATAGAGGGTATTGCAATAGGAAACAATGAAAGAAGAAAGAAGGTCAGTAGACTTGTGAGTGGAGTGTGTTTGAGACTGGTTTTATGCCAGTCAGTCTTCTAATTACAGCTATGGGCGGCGGCTGACAGAATCATTAGCACGCTGGGCGAAATGCTTAGCAGTATTTCGTCTGCCGTTATGTTCCCAGTTCAAATTCCACCGAGGTCAACTTTGCCTTTTATCCTTTCGGGGTTGATTAAATAAGTACCAGTTACGCACTGGGGTCGATGTAATCAACTTAATTCCTCTGTTCGCCCTTGTTTGTCCCCTCTATGTTTAGCCCCTTGTGGGCAATAAAGAAATAAAAAAAATCTTTCTTTAGCTACAGTCAAGAACTTTTGTGCATTCAGCAGCAATAATGTTCCAATGTGGGTACCACCTGAGTTTTGCAAAACATCAAGGATTAAAGGTATTTTCTAGCTTAGAAGAGAAGGGTAAGTTTTTAAGATCTAAGTATGCTGAAGTATTTATTGTAAAAATCACAGATTTTATATAATATAAAAAAAAAACGTAAATTGAAACAAATGCCACTAATTTGTCATAAACAAATGTCATAAAATTGTTCCATCAGCTTATATTTTGACCTATAATGTTATGAATCTGTGAAGTTACTTGATGTGCAAGAAGGATTACACTGGTAGAACAAACACATGTAATTTAGGAGTTGAGTTAGTGGGTTAACATTAATGAAATCTGAAACCTGTTAAACACCCACAATCAGGTGGTCGCAGATTAAATGTCTCTTGTGTTTAAAACACATACAAATTCGAGAGAGAAGGGGATGTGTGGGAGAATGGGTGATGAGAAAGGATGGGGAGAAAAAGATGTGAGAAGTGGGAAGATAACAGCTATTTTCTTCAGTGGAATTTTTCTAATATCAAAGTGTATGTTTTGATACTGTGATACCTATCCTTGTTAAGCAACTCTATCCTCCAATTTGGCTTCATAGTCATGATGATGATGATCATCATCATCATCATTGCTATCATCATCATCATAATCATCATCATCATAATCATCGTCATCTTCATTATCATCATGGTAGGGTTGATAGACAATATTTTCTTTTTTAATTACAGGAATCGATATCACAGTGCCAAAACAAATTTTTATCTTTTCGAAAATTCTACTAAAACTTAGGAAACTGTTATCCTTCCTTCCATGTCCCTCTCTTTCTCTCTTTCTACCCCGTCCTTTCTCACCCTCTCTTCCTCTCCCTTTCTCTGATTTGTACTTTTTTAGCGATAAGGGACATTTAATCTATAACCACCTGTTTGTTAGGTGTTCAGCAAGTTGCAGATTTCATTGTCATCATTATCATCATGATGGTTATTATCATCATTTTCCATCATCATTACTCTTTTACTTGTTTCAGCCATTTGACTGCGGCAATGCTGGAGCACCGCCTTTAATCAAGCAACTCAACCCCAGGACTTATTCTTTTGTAAGCCTAGTACTTATTCTATCGGTCTCTTTTTGCCGAACCGCTAAGTCACGGGGACATAAACACACCAGCATCGGTTGTCAAGCAATGCTACGGGGACAAACACAGACACACAAATATATACACACACATATATATATATATATGTATATATATATATATATACATATATACGACAGGCTTCTTTCAGTTTCTGTCTACCAAATCCACTCACAAGGCTTTGGTCGGCCCGACGCTATAGTAGAAGACACTTGCCCAGGGACTGAACCCGGAACCATGTAGTTGGTAAACAAGCTACTTACCACACAGCCACTCTCATTATTCACTTTTAGTTTACATACTGGCATGGTTTGGACTTGGAGCCAGAAGCTGCCAACACATGTCAGAGAACCATGATCTCACTCATAAGATTCATTTTCAACCTGGTTTTCTATATCTGGATGCCCTTTCCTATCACCAACCATTTAACAGAATGTCCTGAGTGTATTTCATCATGACACCAGTGCTAGAGAAGTTATTTCCTTGTCAAGACAAAGGGGTTTGTATGACCCCATATCTCTGTTCCTTCAGCAACCACTTTATAGATAGTCCTAGGTGATTTTCATTTATTCATCAACTTGTTTCAGTCATTTGACTGTGACCATGCTGAAGCACAGCGTTTAGTTGAACTAATCAACCCCAGGACTTATTCTTTCTAAGCCTGGTACTTATTATATCGGTCTTTTTTGCCGAAGTGCTAAGTTACAGGGATATAAACACACCAGCATTGGTTGTCAAGCGATGTGGGGGGAACAAGCACAGGCACACACACATATATAAACATTCATAGTTACATATATATATATATATATATGCAAGAAGAAAATGGAGGAAAAATAACAGGAAGAAGTTAGTCATTTGCGCTAGTAAGCCACTAATTTAATTAATTAATAAAGAAAAGTGGTAGTAATAGTACATTTATGAACGTTTCTGTTTACCAGTTGTTATGGTAGACATCATGAGAATGTGTAGTCATATGTAGAGGTTAGAAGAGCAAAAGGCAAGGATAAATTGGTAACAAGAATAAAGACAAGTTTTAAATACCTCTAGCTTATACTTGCACACATACACACACACATATATATTATATAAAATCCGTTCTGTCTGTGTGTGTGTCTTCTAGGATCTCGGGCATCCTCCATCCGATTGCGCTCAAATTTGATATTTAGATACCGACGGTATCAGTGCGTGTATAAGTCTTGAAAAACTTACAAAAATCGATTCCAGGTGAGAATGCGATCGATAAAGCTGCGGGAAGGTGCAAGTACATCAGCTGTTGTGATCGATACTACGCATACGTGAGAAAAATGCACGTGCAGTTTGCGCAAAAAAGCCAGCTGGCTTGAAATAATGCTGCAAAATGCAGTATATTTAAGAGACCCAAAAAGTAAGATGCAAAAGAGATATTTTCTTCAAATGAAGGAAGGAAAGACTATTTGGTTTCTCAAGAAGTTTTTTTTTTTCCTTAACTTCGTTTAACAAAACTAAAAAATTTATTGAAATAAAGGCATGCTTAATTATTTTTTTAATGAAAAGAAAACACTGATTGCTTTTTATTCAACAGATATGATTCAGCACCGTCCATTGGACGGGGGACATTTTGCTCATATATATATATATAACAAGCTTCTTTCAGTTTCCATCTACCAAATCCACTTGCAAGGCTTTGGTCGACCCGAGGGCATAGTAGAAGATACTTGTGCAAGGTTTCATAGCGTGAAACTGAACCTGGAACCATGTGGTTGTGAAGCAAGCTTCTTACCACTCAGCCACACTGTGCCTAGATATCATTATATTGGCACCGACACTTGTGAGGTTGCTTTGTACCCTGTTAAGTTATAGTCTTCAGCACTGTGGGGTCATTCATGCATGGTCATATGGCTGAAGAGTGATATCAGAAAAAGGCCCAGGATCGGTGAATGAAGAGAGTAAGAGTGGGATTTAGAGTAAAAGGGTAGTGAAAGGATTGAAAGTGTGATGGGTATTAATAAGGGTGGATGAATGCTAAAGTGAACGATGAATGCTGATAACATGTGGCCTGGGGTGCTTAGGAGTGATGACTAGAAGTAGAGATAGTAAATGGGGCATATGTACTTGTAGATATGTGGTTATATGTTATGATCGAGAAGGTGAATCACAATGACCTTTTTGTGTGCACAGTTTGTGACAGACCATGCTTTTCTTTTGCTGGGCTCAAATCTCATTTGTGAACCCATGGAAAACGAACCTCCATCAACTATTCTGCCTACATGTCTGTGCACACCTTTTAATGCAATGTATGCTAGAGGGTCTACAAATCTAACAGAGACCTCAAAAGACATTTTAAGATCCACAAAGATCATAACTTAACTGCAGCTCTTGGTGATCCAAAACATTGTGGTTTAAAAAGCCACATCAGATGCCATGATTGTTCAAAGGTGTAAGTACAGGAAACGGTCAAACTCTGCGTAAGGGGTAGTAAACCACCACCATATATATATATATATATATACCATGGGGTGAGTGAAATAGGTTGATAAGGATGAGAGAGATTCAGTGTTGGAATAATGAGATGTTTGGTTTTGAGGTGAGGAAGAGAAGAACACTAAAATGGTAGTTATCACTGGAATGTTTTCAGTTACAAGCATTACTTTTTATCAGTCGTGGTTGGTTTAGGACTAAACAACAACTAGTTGTTTAAAGTACTAATGTTTGAGCACTAATTATATAATTCGTGATTCTTATCATTTCTGACAATAGACATACATGTATACATACTAACATACATTCTCAACTAAATCATCATCAACATCATCATCATCATCATCGTCATCATCACCATCATCATTATCACCACCACCACCATCATCATCATCACTACCACCACCACTACCACCACCATCATCATCATCATCATCACAACCATCATCATCATCATCATCATCACTTCCACCACTACTGATCCATATCATCATTAAAATTCCTTGTCCTCATCCTCCTCCTCTTCATGATTATCATTATCATCACCACCATCACCATAGTGTTAGCGTCTCATAGCTTGACTCACCCATACTACCCTTAAAGATGAGGTTTGTACCTCATCCAAGTTATTGCTGTTTAACCATATTTAACCTATTGTTACTGTTTAACCACAGGTCAGCCTTGATTAAGCAGATCTATGATCTGTGGCATTTTAGTTGTGAATATCTCATCTTTCATTCAAATACAACATATCCAAGATCCCATTATCTTAAGATGGTAGGGGTTTGATTTGAAAAAGATTTGGCTTATTATTACTGATCTATTGAGTAATCTACTATAAGTGCAAGGGCTGGAATTTTGGGGGAGGGCCTAAGTCAATTACATTGACCCCGGTGCATAACTGGCACTTATTTCATTGACCCTGAAAGGATGAAAGAGAAAGTTGATCTTGGCAGAATTTGAACTCAGAACATAGCAACAGGTGAAGCACCACTAAGCGTTTCACCTGATGTGCTAACGATTCTGCCAGCGCACCCACTTTGAATTAGCGATTTTCTTATTAGCTTGTCATATTCCCAAGTTCTTTCCTGTTAGCAGCACTGTGTCTGGATTTGAACTCAAATCTACGTAATATCTGTCCTGCCCAAAACATGGAGAATAAGCAGTGGTTCCTAACCACTTTTTACCTATGGATCCTTTTGACTGCTGTTTTATAGCCATTTGATGCTTTAAACAAAAACCTATCATATTTTTGTAGTTAAATATGGTGAGCCCACATTATTAACAGGTGCAAATTCTGCCGAGGTCAACTTTGCTTTTCATCCTTTCGGGGTTGATAAATTAAGTACCAGTAAAACACTGGGGTCAATGTAATCAATTATCCTCCTCCCTCAAATTTCAGGCCTTGTGCCTATATTAGAAAGTAATGTTAATAGGTGCAGCTGTGGCTTTGTGGTAAGAAGTTTGCATTTCTGGGTTTGTTCCCATTGTGTGACACCTTGAGCAAGTATTTTCTACAATAGTCTTGGGCTGACCAAAGCCTTGTGAGTGGATTCGGTGGATGAAAACTGAAAGAAGCCCATTGCCTATATGTGTATGCGTGTGTGTGTATGTGAGTGTGTGTGCATGCATGTGCACTGGCATGCATTTATCCTCCACCAATACTTGACAACCAGTGTTGGTGTGTTTACATCCCTGAAATCTAGTGGTTTGGCAAAAGAGACTGATAGAATAAGTACTAGACTTTATATTTAAAAAAAATACTACAATTGTTAAGTTCAGCTATAATGCGTTCTATCATTGCTATCTGGTAGCCCCCACCACTCTCTGATTCTATATATACCCAGGTTTTCACCACTCACTCACCTCTGCACCCTTTAATCACGCTTCCTTCACAATATCCTGCCCCTTATATTATGGTATTCAAACTTCAATGATCAGAATATAATTGAGATGGGTGAGTAAAGGAAGAGAGAGAGATATAGATGGTGGCAAGTGCCAGCGTGGTTGCTCTTAAATGACTGAAGCAAGTAAGATAAACAATAAAAGACAATGAGGAATTCTATAAAAATTGTTAAAATATTTTGCATATTGGAGAAGTATAACCAATTTATTACCTGTAAATTTTTAACAGCAAAATCTTCATATGAAGATGACTGGTTATTATTATCAGTGCTTCCCAAACAGGATCTTTCAACCCTTGGTACATTTGCATATGAAGTTGGCTGCTTGGAAGAAACCTTTAGGTTACCAGCACTAAGCACTATAATACCCACTTCCTCTAGCTCTCCTCCTCCCACTCTCTTTCTATCACTCTTTCTCCACTCACACACACACACAAATCTTAGTTTATACATTTATGTATGAATCTATGCTTGTATACAACTTGTATGATTATTTACTGACTCTGTACATTCATCATCATCATCATCATTTAACATCCGCCTTCCATGCTAGCATGGGTGGGATGGTTTCACAAGAGCTGGCCAGGTAGACGCCTGTGCCAGACTTCTGTGACTGTTTTAGCAGGATTTTTACAGATGGACACCCTTCCTAACAACAACCACTCAGCAGAGTGGACTTCGTGCCTTTTGTGTGGCACAAGCACAGGTGAGGTCAGTTTTGGCAAGGTTTTTACATCTGAATGCCCTTCCATATGCCTACCACTTTGCAGGTGGCACTTGCATTGACAGGGTAACCAAGTATTTGCAAGATGAAAAACAAATCTTTCAAGAGGGTAGGATGTGATCTTGTATTGGATGATGAAAGTTATAGTGAGAAAGAGACAGAAACAGGTGCCTTGGTGTAGAGGAAGTACAAGGTTACCCGTCCGGGGGTAGGATGGGAAGATCAGGAATGAAGACAGAAACAGGTGTGCTGCTGCAAAGGAAATACATGGTTAGCCAACCTGAGGGAAGTGTAGGAGAAGGAGAGACAGATTGGGAGACAGCAGGATAGAGATGGTGGCAAAATGCTAGACATACTCACAAAGGATGGGGATCAGAATATAAATGGGATGGCTGAGTAAAGGAAGAGAGAGATATAGATGAGTGCAAGTGCCAGGACATACCCTTGAGGTGTGAACATATAAGGAGCAGGATATTGCGAAGGAAGTGTGATTAAAGAGTGAGAGTAAGTGGTGAAAAACCTGGGTATATATAGAGTTGGTGGGCTACTGGATAGCAATGATACAGAGGAACAGGGCTGTGAGGACAGGATTGGAGAGTGAGATGTAGGCATAGTATATGGAGGAGGAAATGTGACGAAGAAAAGAGATGTGGATATGTAGATTGGTTTTGTTAGGGTAGGGTGAGTGAAAAGTTTTCTTGTAAGGTGTGGATAGAACACACAGGTCAATAGCTAGTGGAAAGCAATGATTCAGTGACATAGGGCCAAGAAGACAGGTTTTGGGAGTGGGAGGTAAGCATAGTGCATGAAGCTGAAATGTGAGGAAGAGATGTAGTTTGGTTTGTTGTGGTAGAGTGTGTGAGAATTTTACTTGTTAAGTGTGGGCGGAATACATAGTGTTTCTAGAACTCAGTTTTGCTGATGTGGGCGGGTCTTTTCTAGAACTTCATATCCCTAGACATCTCAGTCCATTGTCATTTTCTCCATGAGGTCCAACCTCTTCATCTCACCTCTTTGTGGGTCTCCCCTCTTCCATGGGTACCATCCACTTTCAGTGATCAGCACTTTTTATGTGATAATAAGCATGTGTCTATACATGTGCATTTATCTGTCTCTATGTGAACATGTGCTTACACTTATGACTGACAGAGAGAGAGAGAGAGAGAGAGAGAGAGTGAGACAGAGAGAGAGAGAGACAGAAAAAGGGAACAAAAGAGAGATGGAGGGGAGACAATGAGTTTTTGTTACTCTGTAGATTTATGTAGCTATTAAGCAGCATATGTTAGCAACCTCTATTTATATAGAATGAAATTTACTTAAATTATAAAAGGACTTAGTATTATTAGGTTGCTAAGTTTATCTGAAGTTTGACACCCAAAGGTGAAATACCTTTTTATATCTCAATACAAAAATAGAATAAAGCTTAAATAAGCAAAGTGGGAATTAATCTATTAAGGGTTGAAAGTTTGGGAGGGGATGTGTAGTAGAAGTTTGCTTCCCAGGTTCATTCCCACTGTGTGGCCCCTTGGACATATGTCTTCTCCTAAAGCATCAGACTAACCAAAGCCTTGTGCATAGATTTAGTAGATGGAAACTGAAAGAAACCTGTCATGCACATAAATATATACATACATACATACATACATACATACATACATACATACATACATACATACATATATATATATATATGTATGTATATATATATATATATATATAGCAATTGAAAGACAGAAGATGGAATATACAAGAATTTATTATTAATCACGACATTATTAATCACAGACATGGGCTGGACAGTTTGACTGAGGACCGGCAAGCCGGGAGGCTGCGCTGGGCTCCAATCTGATCTAGCAAGGTTTCTACAGCTGGATGCTCTTCCTAATACCAACCACTCCAAGCATGCAGTGGGTGCTTTTTATGTGCCACCAGCATCAGTGGTGCTTCTCCCTGGCACAAACCCAAACTGCATCTCTTCTAAACTAACTATGACCCCCGCTGTGACTTTCATCAATTTATCCAACAATTTGATGCCTCTGTAATTATTCCTATCTAATGAGTCACCTTTACCTTTGCAGCAGTTGACTACGGTGCTGGTACACCAGTCATTGGGTATGACTCCTTCATGTATCACTTGGTTGACTATATGGGTGACTAGACTTATAGCCGACACCACCAGATATTTTAAGTATCTCTGCGGTGATTCCTGATGGGCCATGGGCTTTCCCTGTCTTCATACCCTTAATTGCTTTATCTACCAAGGTACTGTCAATTCAGATAGCTGGTCCCTCTGTTGGGTCAACATTTGACAGACTCTCTTTGTTCCATTCATTCTCTTCATTTATCAACCTTTCATAGTGGCCTCTCCAAGTCTCTGTCTTTGCAGCATCATTAAACGCAAGTGAGCCATCATCCATGTGTGCTCATTTCTTTCCTATGACATCACGATTTTCTCTCACACACTGTCTTGCTATATGAAATACTTCAAGTTTCTGGTCTTCATGATGCAGAACATTGGCAAATTTTTTTTCTTATCTGCTTCCCTTCTGGCAAAGTAAACCTGTCTCCTAGCTTCCCTTCTGGCAATCTGATACAGTTCC
Organism: Octopus sinensis; assembly: GCF_006345805.1. Lineage (NCBI taxonomy): Eukaryota > Metazoa > Mollusca > Cephalopoda > Octopoda > Octopodidae > Octopus > Octopus sinensis. Next base: position 95,442,054 of record NC_042998.1, read on the forward strand.
CTGCTACCACTACACTTCCAGTCCTTCCATGCCAGTTTCTTTTCTCTAACAGCCCTGTCAACTGCATCATATATTTATATATATATATACATATATATATCTATGTGTGTTTGTTCTCTCCACCATTTGATCATTTGTGTTGGTGCGTTTATATCTCCGTAACAAAGTGGTTCGGCAAAAGAGACTAATACAATAAGTACCAAGCTTTACAAGAAAATAATAAGTATTGATGTTGATTTGCTTAACTAAAATTTTTGAAGGTGATGCCCCAGCATGGTCACAGTCTAATGATGGAAACAAGTAAAAGATAAAAGATTATACTGCAGCAGGCATGGCAGCGTGGTTAAGTAGTTAGCTTTGCAACCATGTGATTTCACATTCAATCGTGCAACATGGAACAATGAGCAAGTGTTGTTTCTACTATGGTCTTGTAAGAGGAATTTGGTAGACAGAAACTGTGTAGAAGCTCATAGTACCTACCTACCTACCTACATACTTACCTACCTACATACCTACCTACATACATACATATATACACACACACACACACACACATACATACATACATACATACATACATACATACATACATACATACATACATACATACATACATACATACATACATATTGGTGGAACTTAAAAAAAATATATAGCCACCAAGTTAAAACACAACCAGCCAGATATTGTGTGAGACCACAAAGGAAAGGTATGCACTGTTGTGGAAATCAACTGCCCTCTGGACATGAATGTGGTTAGAAAAATTCAAGAGAAAGGGGACATCTATGGACCACTGAAGAGGAGTTTGCAAATCCAGTACCCATAATACATTTGCAGCGGAGTAATAGGATATAGATCAGCCTGTCTGAAGCAAATTATAGCTGAACTTGGGATCTTGGGAACAGAACACAAATCCTTAAATTCAAATGCTACAAATGATTGCAATAACTGGGACTATAAAAATCTGCAAAACCTTCTTAAGATTTAAGGCATAATAATTTAATTATAATAGATTATTAAGTCTCTTTGCAGTCAGGACGTCTTATTAGTAATTTGCTTTAATTATGGGTGTATGTGTGTGTGTGTGTGTGTATTTGTATGTATACTTTTTTAATCGAATTTAATTCTATTTCAGTTTTTATTGCTAATAAACAATTTATTTCATCATCATCATCATCATCGTTTAACGACCGTTTTCCATGGTGGTATGGGTTGGACAGATTTGACTGAGGTCTGGAGAGCCAGCAGCTGCACCAGGCCCCAATCTGATCTGGCAATGTTTCTACAGCTGGATGCCTTTCCTAACACCAACCACTCCAAGAGCATTATAGGTACTTTTTACATGTCACCAGCACAGGAGCCAGTCAGGCAGGTCTGGCATTGATCACATTCAGATAGTGCTTTTTACATGCCACAGACTGGGAGCCAGTCAGGGGGTACTGGCATTAGCCACGTTCAGATGGTACTTTTTACTTGCCACTGGCACAGGAGCCAATCAGGGGGCACTGGCCACAGCTATGATATTGGTCTTACTTAACTCAATAGGTCTTCTCAAGCATATCATATCACCCCTGATGCATCAGGGGTACTCTTAAATGGGCTTGACATACATGGCTGCGATCTCACTTTAGTTGTTGGGTTTTTTTCAATCACAGAATATCTCCAAAGGTCTCAGTCACCTGTCATTGCCTCTGTGTCATTGCCTATGCATGTCCTCCGCAGTCACAGCCCACTTTTCACTGCTGTGAAGCATGGCAGTTCACACACATGCATTATACAATCTATTTTTCACTCTGAGTGAGAGACCCTTTGTTGCCAGTAGGGGAAGAAACTTTCTAAACTTTACCCAGGCTATTCTTATTCTAGTGGTAACACTCTCTGAGCATTCACCCCGACTACTAACTTGGTCACCTAGGTAGCGGAAACAATCAACTACTATTAGTTTCTCCCCCTAGAGTGTAATGGAATCTGTTTTCCCCCTGAAGAGTTTCTCCCCATATATATATATATATATATATACATATATAAATAGATAAGTGGTACAACAAGGCACCAATTGCTATTTTCTAATACATCTGTTTGTTTTGTACACCACCTGTCTTCGTCTTTTGTTGTTTTTTTCGTAAACTCTCCCCATATATATATATATATATATATATATATATATATATATATAT
>NC_042998.1:95446730-95451730 GCF_006345805.1 Octopus sinensis
CAGGTGCCAACACATTAGCTTTCCAGATTTATCAATAAAATAAACTTTTACATATAAACAATTTTATGGCTAATTTTAATGCTAAATTTTGTAAATTAGATCACCTCATTCCAAGACAGTAAACAATTTAGTGACCCATACTGAAACTATGTTTATAATAGATAAAATGTTGTGTACATTATAACCTATAGAATGTCAACCATTTGTTTAAAATCTCCTGAAAAATTTTACATAGAAACATTGTCAAGAATGCCAGAAATTCAGTGAGAATTTTTTCATGTACAGATGTGAAATGGATTAGGATATCTTAGATATTTTAATAAATGTGTGACAAGAGGGACCAGTCCTTGATCTTACTGCTGAACTTTTCATTAGAAGAGAATTAAATTTATTAACATCTATAGGCTTAGACATAGCTGTGTGGTTAAGACGCTCACTTTGTACCCACTTAGTTTCAGGTTCAGTCCCACTGTGTGGCACCTTGGGCAAGCGTCTTCTACTGTAGCCCTGGGCCAACCAATGCCTTGTTAATGAATTCGCTAGATGGTAACTGAGTAAAAGCCCATTGTATGTATAAATACACATGCCTGTGTTTGTGTCTGTGTGTTTGTTTTGCACTACCACCACTTGACAGCCAGTGTGAGTTTGTTTACATTCCTGTAATGTAGCAGATTGGGAAAAGAGACTGATAGAATAAGTATCAAACTCAGAAAATAAGAACTGGGGTCAATTTACATTATTTAAATTATTTACATTTGCCCACAGGCATATGGTGTAGTGGTTAAGAGCATGGGCTACTAACCCCAAGATGCCGAGTTCGATTCCAGACAGTGACCTGAATAATAATAATTTTTTTTTTTTTTTTTGTGGACTTGCAAAACCCTAAAACTTTCTATGAAAATCTGACTTTTCTTTGCTTCCTCCCTGAATATTCAAATATAAATGTAAACATATACTTTTTATTGTAAAAACACACGTGTTCTTCTAACTGGACATACAAACATCTCTAGAAAAGTCAACTTCAACCTCCACAATATTACCTTACAGGAAATATACAAACACTTTTTATTGCAATAACACAAACGCACATGGAAAAAAAATGATGATGCTAAGATTCTCTCTGGTCCAACACAACTTCTCTATTCACAAACAATACAGAACATTCCCTTCCTTAATTTTTCTTAAGCCTAATAGTAGTAAACATCTGAACTTTTTTTGACTGATAGGACCCACTAAAAAAAAAAAAAAAAAAAAATATCACTGATGGTGATGATGATAATAATGATAGTAATAGTGCTGATAATCTATCTACACACACACACACACACTCAAAGAGTTCAACCAACACAAACCTCACCTCCACTCTATTGTTAACCAAATATGAAAGTATTATTTGACAGGCAAGAACTCTGGCATTGAAGACAGTCAGCCAGCCAACCACCAAGCCAGCCAACAAGACAGACAGACACTACTGTGATGGTGATAATGATAAAAAAACAAAAATAACAATAAGATACTGCTGTGACTACACATAAAACAATATCATTGATGATGATGGTGGTGATGGTGATGGTGATGATAACGATGATGGTGATGGTGGTGATAATGATGATAGTGATAGTAATGGTGATGATAACAATAATAAGCCTACTACAGGTGCTATAATGGTACAATTATAATTGTAATGGCAATGATGGCCGTCTCCCCACCAGCCAATCAAAGCTAAAAAATGATAACATTATCATAGCACCAAAATGTTTTTGGAAACTAAAAGGAAAACTAAATCAGTATACCAAATCGCTTGTCCTATGGTTAATCTGGAAGCGCGTCCCCCAGGGAAGAGTCAGCCTGGGATCGAAAAGTCATCAACTGGCACAAACTCTTCTCCAAATACGGACATGGATGGTCACTTGAACGGGAAATCCCCCAACTCGAGCCCTCCAAGTTCACCACCACAACCACCACAGAAAGAAAAATGTAAGCGGAACAAATGGACCCGAGAAGAGTATAAAGAAGTAATATACGCTATTACTATGCATTAGGTAGGCCATCTCAAGAGAGACACACCGCAAACTCTTACAGTATATGGAGAACACGGAATCAAGACAGTAGGCCCTTTGGACGAGAACAAATTAGCAAATGTGAGGAGGGATATCCTTAGAAATAACAGACTCACAGACAGTGAAATAAGCGCGATCAAGCACGCAACGGAAAATTACATAATATAAGACACAAGGAAATGAAGAATCAGATGAACAGTATAGCCCGCCACGAGGCTTAATTGAAAGACTGCCATCTGACCAAAGTACGCAAAGGCCTGAAGATACAAGAAATTCTATTGTACCTGTTAAAGATAGCCAGGAAAACGAAAAAACAACAGTAACTGAAGATCTCGCATTTGCTGAAGAACACAGAGAGTCTATGGCAGAAATGAGGCAGAAAATCCTGAATACGCTTGAAGTTGTAAGACATACAAGTATGAATGATAGAGAACCACTTCATAAACTCTCAAATACAACCAAAATAAAAACAAATCCAAATTGGCAACTATGTAACAAATGAAATAATACGAGAATTAAAACCTGATTTTACTGAGTTAAATGAAATTATTTACGCTTCTGCTAGGGCAATTGAAACCAGCTGTATGCCCCCGAAAAAACAAAGAAAACAAAATCTGGGAAGAAATCAAACCTGGAGAAGTAAAATTGAAAAAGGGATTGAATTTATGAGAGGGGAAATATCAATATTAAATGAACTAATATGTGGAAATGATGTAAGATCCAGAACAGGAAGAAAGATGAAGAGAAAATTTGGATCCTCACCAAGAGAAGAACTGATATCAATAAAAGAAACGCTGAAACAAAAAGTCCAAGCAAAAGCCCAAAGAATACGAAGATTTGAGAAGAGAAACAAGTTTTACAAGCAAAATAAGCTGTTCACATCCAATGCCAAAAAATTCTACAGAGAAATAGGGAAGGAGAAAGTAACCGTTAAAGACCCCCCTCCCATGGAAGAAGTTCAAAACTTTTGGAAAAAGATTTGGAGAGACAAGAAGACGTACAACATAAATGCAGACTGGATTATACAAACTGAAGGATCTACCAAAATTTACAACAACAAGCATGGGAAGACATCACAATAGCAGACCTAAGAAAGGCACTCACGAAGGCCCATAATTGGAAATCCCCCGGTAAAGATAGGGTGCCGAATTTCTGGCTCGCATCGCTCCCATGCGCACACGGTAAGCTAGTTCAGCTGCTCAATGGAATTATGAGAGAGACCCAAAGAAAACACCAGAATGGTTAGCAAGTGGCATTACTTACCTACTCCCAAAGAATAACGAAACCAACCTTCCAAAAAACTATCGGCCTATAACCTGTCTATCCACCACGTATAAAATCCTAACATCTATCCTGGCGGAGAAAACATATGCATTCATGGAGAAGAACGATATTTTCCCCATCGACAAAAAGGGTGCCGCCGAGGCTCTTACGGATGCAAAGATCAACTGCTAATCAATCGTATGATCCTTGAGAACTGTCACAACAAGCGCAGAAATCTCAGCACCGCATGGATTGACTATAAAAAGGCCTTCGACAGTATACCGCATCCATGGATCTTGAGATCGCTGGACATCTTCAAAATTTCCCCCGTGATTTCAAACTTCCTGAAGCACATATGTCGTTGTGGAATACGAATCTCCAATTATACCACTCTAATGGAGTACTTGCCTCAGAAAATATAAACATCAACTGTGGAATTTTTCAAGGTGACTCACTTTCACCTTTAATATTCTGCATAGCCCTAATACCCCTTACAAGTGAATTAAACAGAACAGGTATGGGTATAAAATTGCCAATAAAAAAATAAGCCATCTATTTTATATGGATGACTTAAAACTTTATGGTAAAGACAATAATGAACTTGAAGCCTATTGCGCACCGTGAAAGCATTCAGCGATGACATCGGGATGGAGTTTGGACTTGAGAAGTGTGCCAAGGCCACTTTCCAGAAAGGGAAAGTGAAGACCACAAATCGTCGTGTTAGATGTTGACACAGTCATAAGAGAGCTTGAGCAAGAACAAACATACAAATATTTAGGGATAAATGAAGGCTCTGGTATTCAGCATGCAAGCATGAAAGAGAAGATCAGGAAGGAATGTTATAGGAGAGTTCGTGCAGTCCTGAAATCTGAACTAAATGCACGTAACAAGGTGTTAGCTATAAATTCCTTAGCAGTTCCAGTTGTTAATTATAGCTACAATGTGTTGAACTGGAATATGAGTGAAGTAAAGAATATAGATAGGAAAGTACGCAAGCTGCTGAGTTGTAATAGGATGCACCACCCAAAGGCAGACGTAGATCGCCTTTACCTTTCCAGAGCCCAAGGAGGTCGAGGCCTGATCCAATTTGAACTAGCTTACAAAACAACCACAATTGGACTGGCCAAATATCTCGAAATATCGAATGACTGGATGCTAAAGCTCGTGGAAAATCACGAGAGACGAAAGAAGCTTCATTCTATCATAAAGGAAAGCAAAAAATTTGCTATTGATCTCATGCAGGATACCCAAACTAAACAACCCGAGGTAAGTACGGCAACTATTGTTGCAACGAAGGTGAAAATGATGGCAACGAAAAAAGCGCACGAGCAATTGGCTGATAGGTGGGAGGAGAAACCTCTGCACGGCAAATATGTGACCCGCAGCAAACAAGCTGATGTTGACCAGAAGCAAACCCATCAGTGGCTATGGAGCTCAGGGCTAAAAGCAGAGAGCAAAGGTTTCATCCTGGCTGCTCAAGATCAAAGCCTATTAACCCGGAACTACCAGGCCAATGTGATGAAAATGGAGCAGACCCAAAATGCCGATTCTGCAACGACATGATTGAAACAGTGGACCATCTAATCTCTGGATGTAAAGTCTTAGCACCAGTGGAGTATAAATTAAGACATGACAGAGTTGGCCAATATCTACACTGGCTAATAAGTCGGCATTACA